>NC_135432.1:4257500-4557500 GCF_051991255.1 Vanacampus margaritifer | reverse complement strand
ATGAGTACAGGCCATATGGAAGGGGACCTGCAGCCTCTTTACCTGCTGCTGACTGATTGTTACATCTACCTGCTGAGGAAAGGTCAGTGAGTCAACAAGGAAATGTTGTACTTTGTCCCAATACACAAATATTTTGTGATCCATCCTAGTTAGTAAGTGTGTAATCTTTGAGATGTTGTTGAAACTGCTTTATTCTACACAGGTGCAGCAGAGAAGCCTTATACGGTGGAAGATGCTGTTTCTTATAATGAGCTTGATTATCTCTCAGTAAGATCTTTTCCTGCATTGCGTCTTTCTGCCTATATGTCACCATCTGGATAATTGCTCTGTTATCTGTAACTATCTAGCTCAATCAATCTCTGTCAAATATCATTTTTTTGCAGTTAAAAAAATACATCAGAGTATCAGATTAAGATAAATTACTTTCCACCTTTTAATGTGAACTATAACCTGTACAACTTAATTGGAAGAAAAAAAACTGAAATCTTTTAAAAGGGAAAAAAAAATCTACAATAACCTAGTTGCATAAATATGCACACCCTCAAACTAATACTTTGTTGCAACACCTTTTGTCATTTATTATGATCTTAGAATCATAACAGTGCGGCCAATCTTTACGTGTCAAAAATTGCTCTAAATCTGTCCGATTGTGAAGGTTTCTTCTGTTCGCAGCCTTCTTCAGATCACCCCACAAATATTTGACCGGATTTATGTCTGAACTCTGGCTGAGCCATTCCAAAACTCTTATTAAAGCTATTCTTTTTTTATTATTATTATTTGGATGTGTGCGGGGTTGATTCATTGCCATTCTGGAAGATGAAAAATAAATTTTTCTTGAGCTTTCTAGCAAAAGCCTGCAATTTTTTTATTTTATTTTTTTTTAACACTTACTCCTTCCACCTTCATTCTTGACCTTCTAGCAGCTCTATAAATAGATCTGCTATCTCTTGTTGTGTTCTGTGTTTAAAAAAGTGTCATGTTCTCAGGTGGGCCTCGATCAACAGACAGTGAGCATAGTTTGCACTAACAGAAGAAGGAAGTTCCTGCTAGACACAGCCGATGCCTCCTTGACCCTGTGAGTGCGTGTCAACATGTCCCCGTGACTCTTTACGACCCCGGCCGCCGACGGCAATCTCATCACCTTTTGCCTCCAGATGGTTCCTGTCTGTACTTAAGACGGCGATGGTGAAAGGTTGTCGCGAGCCCCCATATCCTTCCATCCTGACTGATGCCACCATGGAAAAACTTTCTCTCACCAAATTTGTCTCCCAGGAATCTCATTGTGAGGTGAAGACATGTTAATGTCCTCTTGTTGATTAAAAAATACCACCAATAAAAATATCACAAAAAGGTACTGTATTCTGTTCTATAAATAGCCGCACGTGGCTACTCTGATTGTATCTTTTGCAATTTAGTAAAAGAGCATTTACTTGAAATTATTTCTAGTAAATACATTTGAAATCAATGAAGTAACTTGCCGAGATAGAGTGGTTGAGAATTTATTTTTTTTTTTCAGGTTTCTGAAGTTTCGATACATCTCTATTCATTGGTCCACTGGGAGGATCCTATGGATGCGACCTTGCCCAACATGAGATTACCTTCCAGCACTAAGGAAGGGCTGATGCAGTACCGGGCTGGTTCCACATACCTGGGCAAGGAACTATGGAAAAGCTGCTACCTCGTCCTCGGGTTCGTATACAAATTTAGCCCGTTTCCTTTTCATTATGTTTTTTTTTTGCATACTTATTCACACTGTACATACAGTTTACACTGGGATGGGCAAATACCGCTCTGTTTTTTATTTCCGTCTGGCAAGGATTTAGATAAGTTCTATATTTGATTAAAATTTTTATTTCGAACATGCGTAAAAAAAATTATAATAATAAATAAAATAATGCAAATAAAAATTGTGAAGCCAAAACTTGTAAAAAGCAAAACATTATAAGAAGAAAAAAAGCAATTGAAGTAAACAAGAAACAAAACTTAACATCATGTTAAGCAAGAGATAGAACAAAAGATCTAAAGTCTTTGGTAGTAAGTTAGAACGTTTGAAAAGGAATAGGAGGAAGCATAAACTTTTGTGTTCCTACCTCTTTATCTCCATTTCAACATCAAAATATCAAAAAAAAAATTTTAATAATTTGTCAATTTTGTTATACTATTAGGCTATCTGGTATATTATTAGACTTAATGAGGATGAATACACTTGTTATTCTTGATAAATATACTCTACATACATTTGGCTTTTACATAACAGGAATATTGTGCTCGTAGTTTTGCCTTTCGACCAAAAATATATCATTCTAATCTTTATGTGACGTTCTCAGAATTCTGTGATGACTTTGTCTCCTCCTTCTAGCAATGGAATTCTGTACCTCTACGCAGAAAGGACTGACGTCACACCTGTGCTCCAAGTCACTATGCGGTAACTTTCATTTGTTTTGTTTTGACGTCACGGCAGTTATGCCAGCTCACTATCCACACGTCTTCCCCTTCATATGTCAGGGGAGAATATTGCGGCGGGTGCCGTCGTTCAAACAGCACCGAGCGTCCGCATGCCTTTCAAGTCATCCTGACGGAGCGCCCCCCGCTGGAGCTCAGTGCTAACAACGAACAGGACATGGCTGACTGGATGCAGCTGCTGTGCCAGTCGGTCTCCAAAGGAGTAAGGACAGAGATTTTAAATATTTGTGAATAGCGAAACTCTACACGAACTGGAGCACTACAAAGATTTGTCTACAATTTGCTGTCTTCCAGGTCATCCCCCAAGGTGCGGCCCCCACCCCATGTATCCCATGTTGTCTGGTGGTGACGGACAGCAGGCTGCTGACTTGCCATCAGGACTGCCAGACAAGTTTCTTCCGCTCGCTGGGCAGCGCCGACATCTGCGACATGGAGGCCGTCCGCCTGGAGGCCGGCGTGGAGTACTGCGTCATCGTGAGTGAACTTGAACCTCTGCGCGCTTTCATTCACCTTCACACCTTTTCTGCTTCTTGTTTTACTGGCAGGAGTTTGCTGCGGATCGTGACCGCTTCCTTCCCCCCTGGGTCTTGTATTTCAGTGGCTGTGAGGAAAGAGACAGACTGCTCGAGGCATTGGACAGCGCATGGAGAAGAATCTTCCAGGTGGGTTAGGAAGACCGTAATTTTTTTTAAAATTATTTATTTATTTTCCTTCTTTTTCCTGGAGAGCTCGTATTGTTCATTCGGTAATTTTACCGATTTGACATGTCATCATCATTGCTCTCTCTCTTTTTTTCTTTTTTCTTTTTTAATAATTTTTTTTAACAATTTTTAAAATTTTGTATGTGGGTTAGTATGTGTATGTGTGTGTATTCATTAGTTCACCTAAAACCTATTAAAAAAATCCCATACCGTTCACCTAAACCGAACACTTCCAGCCAGAGTCGTGAGGCCGTCAGGAAACCCGAGGAAGGACCAAAGAAAAGCATTTAGCATTTTATATATGTAGCGGCATGATTAGCATGTCTGCTTGACGTTTGTATTAGGCAAATGCTGTTTTTGTTTATTGTGATTTACAGGAACTAACCTTTTTGATCATCACTCATAATATTAGCTTTTATAAATTAGATATTTTACACAACAAATCCACCATGAACGACAGCAGTATTTTTTTTGTATGCAACCTCACTCAAAATAGATTTTCCAAACTATTATGCATGTATAAGTAAATGTTAAGGTTTTTTTTGTGGGTTTTGTTTTTGCACCTTGTTTTTCTTGTCATATTGTTTCATTTTATAAATACGTCTGCATTTGGCATATTTGTGTTAACTCCACTTTTGTGAAGTTCTGTCCATTTACCAGCGTTGTCATCTCCGTCCACAGGTGGCGCTCCCCCACAGAGATGTGTGCGAGCCGTCGGTGCAGAAGCGCTGCAGCGAAGGCCTCGCTTTAATGAAGAGCGCCTGGCAGCGGGCAGACAGTTTGGCGCGGGGCCGAGCGCAGCGCGAGCCTTGGTGCTGACACACACACACATACACACACATTTGCGCACGGTTTCCAGTGATCGGTCAGCACACTCATATAAGGACAACGGCGGGCGACCGGCGCTTCCAGCACAGCCAGATTTGAGAGCTCAAGAAACTTCATTGAGCGAACTCATGCATGTTGACCATCATCACACATGATTTTGCAGCCATGCACAAGAAAGGAATAAACAAAACAAAAAACACCTCCGCAAAAGTCAATAGTGCTGCACATGCCTTTAGTCACTGATTTACTGTTACAGGATTTTGCCTCGCTTGTGCATCAACGCCTTTGTTGGCCCTCAAATATGATACACGCCGTTCGTTAAACATTAGGGCGATTTGGCTTTCGGGTAAAATTCTACCTAAAATGCACCATAACATTTGCATGTGAATTTATTTGGCCTTTTCTAAACTTGCTACAGTTCAGTATTTTCTTACTGTTTGGACAACATGCTCTTCTCTAGCAAGAAAAATTCAAAACAGGCATTTGATACATAAATGGACTGCTACGTTTCCTGGTTAAATTCAATCAGAAATTAAATTAGGGCTGCAACTAATGATTGTTTTAATAATTTATGAATCTATCAATTATTTGTTCAGTTAATCATATAAAAAAAAAAAGATTATTTCCAAATGACAATGCAGAAAATGCACAAACATAAATTGATGATGATTCACTTGCTGGTTTGGTCCGTTACATCCATTCAACAAAATGTAGTCATTCAATTCAAAAAATGAAACTTGAGTTGAACATTTTATAGATTAACTACACACAAAGTTCTAATGGTAATGATTTTTAAACTAGGTAGGAATTGGCTTTCTGAAAAGTATTTTGAATGACGTCGTATATCGACACATCTAAATTTCTCTTTTCAAGTCAACTACTGAAATAAATGACCTTTCCTATGAGATTCCAAATGATTGGGGTAAGTTGTATTGATAAACTGATGATGAAAGCCTTTTAGTGCACTTGACATGATCAGATGCCTCCACGTGATTGTTTTCTTAACGGTACCGATGAAGCATTTTGTTCCTCGCTGGACTGCTGCTTGTGTCATTGGGAGGCAGACCTTCAACCATGATATGGTACGCTTGTTTTTTGTTTTGTTTTGTTTCCATAACCTGGAACAACCATTGTGCTTTTATCTTGCAACTTCAGTTTCTGTCATCAGAAAAACATTGTGGTCACTACAGCAAAAGTGAAACTACACACGCAGTGTTTCAAATGCCAGATTTCTGTGACATATAAAAAAAAATAAGACCAAGGTGTAAAACCTTTTACACTGTTAATGTGACCTAAAATATTTTACAACTCAATTGAAAAAGTAAAAATCAACTAAGAAAATGTGTTTGCAGAAGTGTGCACACCAGGTTGTGGCTGTGTTCAGAGTTAACCAATCACATTCAAACTCAAGTTAAAACGCACACCGGCCAACAACAAAGTGCTTCTGATCAACCCCAAATACATTTCCGATGTAATACGAGGGACTTTGTCAAGGAGAGGATTATAAACGGCTCCACGAGAGTTGACTTTATTCAGATGCTGTTTAAATGGTGACAGTTGTTTACTAGCATCGTTTTGAATGTTACTGATTATGAGGGTGTGCACACTTGTGCAACCACATAGTTTTATTTTTAGTTCTTTGCAAAGATGATTTTTAATTGAGTTGTACATGTTATGGATCACATTATTTTCAGGCGAAAGTTTTGAAATCGAATACGATGGGCTCATTTTTTTTTTCCTGTCACACAAACCTGACATTTGAAAAGGGCTGTGTGTAGACTTTTCGAACGTGCCGTACATATATCACTTACACGTGCCATCATGTTGAGTGCTTTAATCTTTTCCAAGTGCCACTTGATTGCCTCTGATGCCCTTTTACAAACAAATGTAATCTCAGGTGAAAAAAGGTACTGAGCATCCAAAATTCACCACTTTTTTTTTTCCTTCATTTTAATTGCTGCTCTTTTATTGCTATTCTTTTAACTTCCATGATGATCAATGGAGCTCAGAAAAAGTTTTTGTTGTATGTACAACAGGAGCAAAAATGTTAAGTGAAGTTGGGCCTTGCGTGTCTTTATTGGCAGTGTATGGGGTTCGCACACTTTGTTTTTCATCATATGCACCGAGAGGCCACAACAAAACAGTGCTAGTTTGCAGAGGTGTACTACTGAGCGTTGTCACTAATTTTGATAACACTACAGAGTCAAACATCTTAGGTTCAGCTCTTCAGTTCCATGTGGTATAGTTCTGCAATCACAACAATGAGCATATTATTACACTAATACCTCTCTAACAGTGTTAAAGTTGGTGGCATTTGCTTTTCCGAGTGATTGTGACTATTATTAAGAGAGAGAGAGAGAGAAAGTATAAGACAGCCAAGTACAGTAAGTGTAAAAAGGTGGTAAGTCATGTCAACAATAAGTCAAACATTGCTGGCCAATGATGGATGACATCTTTTTTTTTAATATGAAAATATCATGCAAGTACAATGTGTGTTAAGTTACGCTGTTTTATTGGGATGTAAATGGAGCTCTAATGAAATAAAACATGCACATGCCAGAGTTGTTGTTTTTTTTATACTGTAAACTGTGCTAAGGATTGAGGAAATAATAACCTGGTGGCAGAACAGAATAAAGTGAAAAATGAAAGATACTTGTAAATCATTTACATTGCAAATGTATTTTTTTTTTAAGGATAGTTGCATCACAGTTTTGTGCCTGCATGTGGAATGAAACGTCACAGAAGAGAAACAGATAGTGACATTTGTGAAGTAGAATGTAAAAAATATATGTTTTTCTTACACTTTGTGCTTTCATTTTACTGGGCACCTTGGCCACATGGGGGCAGTATAATACATACGTACATATACATACAGATATCAATTTTCTGTTGGCGTGAAAGTGAGTTTAAATGTTTGTCTTTTTTGTCTATTTGTGCCCTGCAACTGGCTGGAAACCAGTTGAGGGCATATTGTACCGCTTGCCCAAAGATGGCACACCCGTAACACTTTATTGATGGATAAACATGGAGTCATAGGGAGCGCCACAACTCCTCAGAAGTGGCATTTGTCATTCTTCGCAGATGATATAATATAAACACGTGAGTATTCTGACATTATTTGTGCTGTACTGCTTGTGTCCAATTTGTTGCTTAAGGGTTAAAACAGTGCCATATAGATTCTATATAGCTTAGATGCTATGGTTAGCGCATATCTGGGTTTCGCATCACGTTTTAGCATGAAGCTAAACATAAAAAGTGTAGTTCTCTTTATTTAGTTATTTAGTCAACTTATATTGGGAGTAGTAATAAACAGGCTGAAACAAATTTTTGAACAACTTTTCACTCACTATTCTATACATTTGAGGAAATGTTTCTGTTATCTTGACTTGGACCAACAGAGGGCGCTGTCATTGATGATTACTGGTTTAGTGGTTTCTGCTGTGCTACTGTTACATCATATCAACGAACGAGGTATTGAAATAATGTCACTCAAGTATGCATTAGACTCTTTTCTGCTATGTTTTAACATGTTCATGATTTGCCTGCAGATCATGAAAATTAAATTGCATAGTACATCTTGCTTTCAGTGAGTACATATAGAACCCAACGTTTGAATCAGTTCATACACGCAACACAAAACAAGAACATATTTTTTGTGTGTGAAAAGCACCCACAAGTATGAAAAACACTGTAAGCGACCTTATATTACCCTTAAAATGTACTGTCCACAGTTGAGTTATAAACGAGAATATAACATACATGTTTGAAATTAAGAAACAAAAAAAGAAATTAAAATAAAATAAAACTGTGGAGGTAGATGTCTGCACATCATCTCGATGCTCCAACACATTTGAAAAGTGCTCCTGATATTACATAAGAATAGTTTTTTTTTTTTAGCATGTCAATGAACAATTTGTGGTGTTAATTTTAACATCAATACAGGAATACAGTGCACCAACCCACAAATAGCAAAAATTTACAAACAATTGCTGCGCATAACAAAAAAACACCGAATATATATATATTTTTAACCCCCCCCCCCCCCCCCCCCAAATTCTTGTGAAAACAAATAAACCAACAATTAGCCTTTTCTAAGAAAAGCGTGGGTCAGTTACCCCCCAAAGAAATATTGGGAAAATAAATCTGGGACTAGCTCTGCAGGTGCCAAACTCCAAGTACGCGGGGCTACACTGTAGTATCAATTTAAACTAATAATAATTTGATTACACATTGAGTACCTTTAATTTTAAACTTTTCATTGGACCTATACCAGTCCTTTTTAAATCGGGGTGAGTCCACTGGGTGCGTGTGGTGTGATGCCAGAGGGTGCGCGTACGACCCCAGGAAACTTTTTTTTTGCCATGCTAGCATCAAGTGCCATTACACATCCAATACAGTAGGTGGCAGTGGCGCTCTCATTGTCAAAGTGCGCACGGATAATTAGCTTCTCTGCAGAAGTGTGCTTTCAACAATTTTATGGACTATTTATAGTTGCAGCGGAGAGTTCGAAGGGTGCTAAATATTTACTTCCTGTAACAAAAAAAATAATTTGAGAAACACTTAATTCATTCTAGGGGTGAAAACAGCAAATGAATGCAACACGAATTACAGGACCCAAGTCAAAAGTGACAGTGACAGTGGCAGTTTGCTTTCCTCACTGTCGCTCCCTTCTCGGGCAGGTGCTCAGTTGAGAGAACATTTCAAGTTGGAGGGAGGAGGAGATTGAGAGAGAAAATAAGAGCGAGAAGCCAACAGTAGCAGAAAGTGAGAGAGAGGGAGGGACAGACAGAAGGAGGGAAGAAGGGGAAAGGAGTGAGAAAAGAGATAGACGCAGTCAGGAGAGCTGCATTGTGAGTCTCTAATCTTTTTTCGTTTTTGTTTCTCTGAGCGAGCAATAGGAGTGCAAGATTATTTTTTTTTCTCTCCAAAAGAAAGCAAGTGTGAGGACAGAAGGCAGACGAGACAGCGATGGACAATGGAGCTCCTCAGCCTGAGCCTTCGACGGCTTGCAGCACCTTCACGCTGTTGCAGATGGCCGGCGACTGTGCTGGGCTGTTCGCATCTTTCAGGTATTCAATATCAATACATGTACATGTGTGTGGGAAAAACCCAGATTGGTCGCAGGTCACATGTGGAGAAAGACAACCATTCCCATTCTCTCTGTCACTGAGTGATGGAATTCAGGAATGAGAATACTTGATAGTAAAGATTTTGGCTCATAGTTGCTGTTCTAAGTGTCAAGTACAATGGTGCCAGTTTGGTGACAGTTTTTCGCTTTGACTTACAAGTAGGGATGCACGATAATGCTATTTTGAACCTATACTGATAAAATAATTTAAAAAGTGCAGATGTCGATAACCGATAAATTGTTTGCAAAATTAACTTGAATACAAATATGCTTTCGAATCGTGTACAACACATTGTGTAAAGCACCATGAAGTTGAATAAATAGAAATAGTCACGTTTTAAAAATGCAACCAAAAACTGCGAGGGTAACATTTTGGGGAGTGTTGTGTAATTTTCAGTAGTTAGGCGAGATGAATAAAACTATTTGTCTTTTGGGTTTGCTTATATTTGAAGCTTCAAATATACACAAGTCTTACAGAGCAGTCTACAAGAGGTGATCTCTGAGATTTTTATGCAGCCTGGTTAGGTTTTGGGAGGAGAAAGGAAGGGTCAGCTAGACAGGAAAGCAAGCAGTCTGTCCGGAGCAGGTCAGGTCACCTTGAAAATCCCATTGTTAAAGAAAATAACAACTTGTTATGTTAATACATGTTATTATTATAGCCATTATTATTATTATTATTATTATTATAGTTATTTTCCATAACAGGACAGTAAAGAAATCCCACACTGGTGACTGCCATGTCGCCATGATGCATTTTCGGTGAACATGAGGTTGCGCACGTTATGGACCAACGTGGCATGTCTATTATTATCGGCGGATTTCTTTATTATCTGTTTTATCTGTACGACGTCAAATTGGTCTATAATTGTCATCCCGACTCGCAAGCAAAAATTTGAGATAAGAGAGGTGGCACCGTCTAGCTCATCCAGGTGAGGTAGCGAACAGTGCCCAGTTGTTCAAAACTCGGTTATTCTTTTAACCACAGTGAAGTAGATTTAACTAGCCATTAACTTTAATAGCACGATTATGTTGTTCAAAACTCAGTTAACTTTTCCTTAAAGTTAACACACCACTAACTTTTTGACTGGTCAAAAATGTCCAATATGGCAGTGTACAGGATGTGAAATTATTATTTTTTTGCTTTAGCAAATGTACTGTTGATCAATGAATTTTCAAAAAGCCACTTTAATTATTATGCACAGTGTAAACATTTGAGTTTGTCAGACCTCCCCCGGTAACTCCATTTTTATCACAAGCATAGCTGTACTTGTATCGTCCATCTTAAGTATTTATCAAATTCTGCGTTGACTCAACTTGCCCCTTTTCAGTCTAAATGAATTGAATCCGTCAGCTGGTGTTGACTTTTAGCACAGCCCTGTCGCTAAACATCAATCTTGTGTACGAGGATCATTTGCTTCCTTGATCATTAATAATGCTAATGCTAATATTGGGTGAGAAGAAGATGTTGGTTGGCGTGCACCGAGGGGGTGTTGCAGTTGCACGGCGGGGCAGGTAAGCGCATGTCTGGGGTATGTTCATGCCGCACGGGAGCTCGTTACAAACGATATTCAACACGCGACCTCGGCGTCTCACCTGCAGGCTTCAGGGGGAGACAGATTGGCTTGTGAAGGCACATTGGACACGTTTGGGTGCGCAGTTAAACGCTGTGGACACTTTGACTCATTTCCAGTCTGCCATAAGAGGCTAAACGGAGGTGACTGTCTGCCGCGCTGATGACTAAATGTTTTGTAATGTCAAGCGTGTCTGTGTCTAATCTCTGAAATAATGATTTTCATTCTCGTCGGCTTATGGCTGCAGGCGTCTCGCGTACGTGCGTTATTACCCTTCGCAGCGTTTAGCATTAGAAAAATCTCACTACACACCACCAAAGTGTCCCAAAAAGTCATGGAAAAATAATAATCACGATAACTTTGATTGATATTGAAATCACAATCAACTCATTTGCACCCAAAAACATATAAATACATCTAATATTACCATAGTCCCAAAAACGTATTTAAACGTTTAAAAAAATACAAAAAAATTATGCTAGAGCATACTTTGATGTAGCCTCTGAACTGAAGAGGGACGCTTGAAGAATGGTAGTTATTACAAAAACGGTCAGCAGCTGGCAGCAGAGTATAAGAGATCAACCAGGCCATGTTGCAAGAAGCTGTTTTCCAGATTTGTGAATAATGATGAAACTTCGCTATATTCTAATGCCAATTTCTGCAAAACATAAACAGATAGAAATATACTTTTTTTTCCTGATGAAAGAAGAGACTCTAATCTTCCTTTTGGAAGGTTCCATGTTTTTATAGCAATAGAAAATAATATTCTGTGGGCCTTGCAAAATCAGTCAAAATCTAGTAAAACAGCAGGGAGCGAAGAGGGTTGCTTCAGTCAAAATGGCTGGAAGTGAAGGAGTTAAGAAAGATGATTATTCATTGATTTCAAAACCGATTTATTTAAAATGGGTACCAAAATTCAACTGCAAATATAAGAACCCCCCAAAATAAGTTAGAAACAATGTTAATGTTAACAAGTAAAGTTCCTGGTGTGCGTGCTGTGGCCTTTAGATAAGGAGCGTAGAACCAGAAAGTTGCAATTGAATTTATTAATATAACTCATTTTTCACAGATTAAGAAGAATATATGCCTTTTAATATTGATATTGTTTTCAGTATGTCTTCATCCAGTGTTTACATGTGAATATTTGTTATTTGAAGGAATATCACTCCCGTAACTCGATGCTTATTTTCTATTAGCCTCTCAATGGACTTTTAAATTGACAGCTAGCATTAGCACTGGCTTTTAAATATGCTATACCGTATGTGTAATTTAGTTTGTTGTGTGTTCCGTTTAACTGTAAACGCTAACTTGCTTGTCATTAACTCATTCACTCCCAGCCATTTTGACTGAAGCAACCCCCTTCGCTCCCGGCTGTTTTACTGGATTTTGACTGATTTTGCAAGGCCCACAGAATATTGTGTTCTATTGCTATAAAAACATGCAACCTACCAAAAGAAACATTAGAGTCTCTTCTTTTATCAGGAAAAAAAGTATATTTGTATCTGTTTTGTTTTGCAGCAAATAGCATTAGAACATAGCGAAGTTTCATCAAACCTGTTGAAAACACTGATCTCTTATACTCTGCTGCCACCTGCTGGCCGTTTTTGGTAATAACTAAACTACCATTGCTTTAAGCCACCTCTTCAGGTCAGAGGCTGCATCAAAGCCCTAGCATTAAAAAAAACAAAAACAAAAAAACATATAAATACGTTTTTAGGACCATGGCAATATTTAAAATAGAACGTCCCAATATGTGGGCGGTTTGCGGCCGTCAATGTCTCTTTTATTGTGTTGGCGCCACTGAAATTCAGTGGGCCAGTGGCATTGCAACAGCCCAGGGTCCCCTAGAAGAAAAATGTCACTTCTGCTTTATGTATAGTAACTGCAATAAATATTTGTACTTGATTACTTCCCACCATTGCTGACAAATTTAGAGACAAAAGCCCCATTCTGCCTTTCCTGCCTCACAACTTGCCTGTTTGGAGAACACGTCACATGTCATATAGCGGAGAATGTGTCCCTTTCCTGGTTTCTTCTTCGTTTCGGGTCATGTGACCTAAATAGCAGCGGTCCCAGCCATCCTTAATAGCAACCTGTGCACACGTGTGCCGTTGCCTTTCTTTGATCGTCTCCGGCCTCGGTTTAGCCGTCCATTTGCGAGGAATGTGGGTCCAAGTCATCTTGGGAATGTGGAAAAGTGTCTGCGAGTATCCAAGGGTGTTATCGTCTGGGGGGGAGGACGAGGCCCTTGAAATTGGACATGAACTTGAAAGCCGGACTATTAAAAGGACCACCTAGTGTGCAAGACACTAACAAAGTCCTTGATTGATGGCTTTGATTCATAAAAAGATAAGTAAAATCTTTTCAGCTATTAATTCCTTCTGCACGGCTGAGAACATTTGGCACACGCCGGCGTGCACATTCAGAAACCCGAGGCCGTGGCTGCACACACCTGTGCGTTCAAAACAAAATATCAGTGTTTCCTAGTTTTTGCAGCAAAATGTTGAGCCTTAGCACACACAAACAAAGCAGAACCGTGTATTTGTGTTTTCCAAGGCTTTACTCCAGTCAGTTTATTTGAAGGGACACTACTTTTTGAACGGTCAGTTTGGTCGGTATGTTCCTCGTTTGAAAGCGTAGCATGTCCCAACCTGTCAACATAATATCAGGGCTGAGTCCAAAGTGCCAGTGCTCATGTTAGAGGGAAGGGAAAACTAAAAAAAACAACAACAGTGAGTTGACACCAAGGCTGTTGAGGGCTAAAACTAAAACTAGTAAAAACTCAAAACAAACTCACTCTGAAAACTAATTACAGCTAACTACATTTTAATAACAATATAAGGGCTGAGTCTAAAAGTGCCAGCGCTCATGTTAGAGGGAAGGGAAAACTAAAAAAACAAAAATGTGCACACCCCAAAAGTTAAAGCTAACTAAATTTAAAAAACTAAACTAAACAAAAAAAAATAAAAATAAATACTAACAATAATGAAAATTTCCAAACTGATACAATCCTGGTTTGAATGCACGTAGCAGTTATTAGATTGTGTCATTTAAATTTTACTTCCCCGATTATATTTCAACTAATTGATGGGAAAAGGAATGAAATGATTTACAGTATCTTGGTCTCATTTATTTTATATTACAAAAACCTGGCATTTGGAGTTTGTACACTTTTTATGGCCACTGCAAATTACACTCAAAAGTAACCCAATTATAGATCCTTTTTTTTAACCCAAGTAAAGGATCTAACCAATATGTATGAGTTGTTTTACACTAAAAGACCCATTTCTTGACTCAAAGTTGGGTCAAATTGACCCAAGGAGAGAATCGGTCCATTTTTTACCCATAGTTGGGTTATTTTTTAACCCAACTGTTTTTAGAGTGTAGAGGATCAGTTGTCAGTGGAGGTGAATTCAAATGGACAAATATTGTTTATTTGTTTATGGCATTGTGTTAGGGTTTTGATTTGGGATGGGCAAATTCTGATTCCAGGGATCGTATCAGGCCAAAACTGGCTTTATTTCAAGGTATCGGATACTTGCCACGGATGTCGATACCAGTCACTGTTACTGGCCTGTTAAGGCCGTTCGACTATCAGAAAGTAAATGGCTGACAGAACGTTTTTCTAAGTGAGCTGCAGGTTTTTATTCAGCTCTAGGGCGGCCATTTTGCCTCTTGCTGTCAAGTGAAAGTGCCAAAGGGCTCAGGTAACGACTCACCTGTTTTCTGGGTTTGATCACGTGGCGTTCGAAAGATGAGCTCTTAAGCACCGTGATGTCATTTTCAGTTGACAGCAAGTGGCAGCACAAGAGAAGATGGCCGCCCCATTAGATGGATACAAATGTATGGATTTTATTTTGCTGCTTGTATTATTTTTTTTCTTTTTTTTGCTGCTTGTATTCAAATGTCACTATACTTACGCATTAGAAAGGATGCCGACCCGAGGATTTTTATGACACCATGCGTGTGCGTCATGGTTAAAACGTAAACTTGCCAAAAGCTCCTTTGTGCCTTAAATCACATGAGAGCAGACTTGCTATGGCGAAAGGAGATGGGGGGGGGGGGGGGGGGGGGCTAAAGGTCCAGGCTTCTTTAGCTTTCTTGACGTTTACTTGCGAGATGGCCGCCGTTTTTTTTTTCCAAGCTGTCATAAATTTTTGTTGCCGTGCTGCCAGGAACCCCTGACCCCCGTACGTCCCACCAGTTACAGACAGATTGTCCGTCTGAATGCTGCTGATGTCTGACACGGTCATGAATACATTTCCTGGGGCTGCGCCATGTATCGATATTTAGGTAAGCCAGCCCCTTGCAACCCCACACCTGACTTGACGCGGCCCACCCCAACCCCGGGTTCACTCTTTCATAACAGCACCAGGAGAAAAAAAAATCTGGTTATAAAATGCTTATAATGACTTCATCCGCCTTACCACCATTACCCCATCGCTATCATAGAAATAAGCAAGACTATCCTATAAAGCAAGGATGTCAAACTGCGGTCCTCGAGGGCCGGAGGCCTGCAGGTTTGAGAGGTTTCCCTACTCGAAGTGCAGCTGATTCCAATGAACAGAATCATTATCAGGCTTGCTGATGAGCTGATCATGAATCAGCTGTGTTGGAGAAGGGAAATATCCAAAACCTGCAGGACTCCGGCCCTCAAGGACCGAATCTTAAGCCATATAACAGCATACTTCATATATGACTGATTCAAATGACGAATTTCTTTGTTTTGCTTTGAAAGGAATAAAAGAGGATGTCTGGTCGGTGCTGGATTTCACTTTTCTTTCTTTTCTTTGATCCTTCCTCGGGTCTCCTGACAACTTCACGACTCTAGCTGGATTCTGAAGTATTCGGTCTAGGTGAACGTTATGGGATTTTTAATAGGTTTTAGGTGAAGTAATGAGCACACACTCACACGCACGCACATGTGCACACACACACACACACACACACACACACGCACAAAAGATAAAAAGAAAGAAAGAAAAAATCCCACCAGACTGAATGATAATGGTGCGCGCGTGTGTACACTCACAATGTAATTAGTGTGCCGTTGTGATCTCACACGCACACACAACGCACCCTCACCAGCAACTCTCACCCCACTGTGACTGGCTCGAGCCACTGTGCTGTGTCCTGGCTTCTCCGTCGTCGGTGATAAAGACCGCTGAAGTCGCATCTCTGGGGTTGCTACAGCTGTGTGCATTTCAATTACTTTCAGGTTAAATGGTTAGATATTGCTTTAAATTCGATTGCCCTCAATATGAAAATAAAAGTCTGCACACCCCTGTGCAGATGCCAGGTAGAAGCGTGATATGGGATTGGGGTCGTTTTTTTTTCAGCCGGACCTGTGGCCTTTGACTAGGTGGGTGGAAACATGTATAGTTCAAATTAGTTGTCAGTGTTAGCACAAAGCGTTCAAGTTTCTGTGAGAAAGAAAGAAAATGTCAGGAAAAACTAATAAGAACATCTGAACTTAAAATAGTGGCGGGTGTGCGCTGGCTGTCATTTAAAATGTGTTTGAATGTGACTCTTTACTTAGGAACACAGCAACATCCCAGTTATAAGAGGGTGTGAACACTTGTGCAACTACAGTAATCTCCGTTGTTTATTTTTAATTCCCCTCTTTTTTCACTTGAGTTGTACACATTGTAGGTCACATTAATGTTGGATGCTGTTTTTATATCATTAATGCTATTTTTTTAATATCACACTAGCATTTGAACCTGGGTTCGCACTTTTTATATTCAATCTATCAACCAGCCTTTATTCAAAATAATTTCTTTTCTGGCCGGCGTGGCTCATTGGTAGAGTGGTCATCTCCCACCCGTGAGGTTGTGGGTTGACTGGGTTCGAGCCCCGCCCCTGGTGACCATGTCGATGTGTCCATGAGCATGACACTGAACCCCAATTTGCTCCCAGTGGACCAGCAGCCAACCACTGGTGTATGAGATGAGTGTATGGTTTATTTATTATTATTATTATTATTATTTATTTATTTATTTATTTATTTTTCTGGAGTGTATGGGTTAATGTGAGCATTGCAAAGCGCGTTGGGCACCAAAAAAAGCAGTCCTGTTTACCATTTTTCAAAACAGTGGCTTGAAAAGTGTGGGGAGGTGGAGGTTCGGGCAGACACCATCCACCAGTGGGTGGGCATCCACAGCGCTCCTCCACCCCGTTGACGACTATTTACGAAGTGGCATCAAACCACAGCCTTGGGGCATTAGCATATCATCCAGTGTTCACGACACATTGTGTATGGCCTACTTTGTTGACATTTGAGTCGGGTAGTAACGCCCTCAAAATGCAGGAAATACATCAATTACTGTACATCCCTCTGAAAGCCATAAACTCAGAACCTGACCTAGAAAGCACGGCTGTGCATTTTTTTTCAACCGTGGCAATGCCGCACATAGCTTTGTAGAGGCCTTTATGTCTGACTGTGTTCAAGCTCAAGTGAAATGACATAGTAAAAAGAGCCCCAAATGGCAACCTGTTGGTGCTAGGATAAGGGAAAATGACACATTTGGGGAATTGGATTTCTTATGGTGCGATTTGATACCTGAAGCTTGAGGAATGCGTAGGTGGAATCAGATCATTTGATGCCTTTTCTGGGGTTTTTGAGGCGGCTTTATGACATCCATAAAAAAAATACTGGATGAATTGTTTACTGGAATGTGATGTTTGCTGACCGCTCAATCACGTTGTGACATTAGGCTCGAATTTGTGTCTCGGGTCCGGTAGCTGCCACCGTATGAGCGGATCAGTGTAAGCGCTTCCCACAGACTCTCAGGTGTCAGCCAGGCTCAAACACGCATAAAGACACCCTTTGTCTGGGAACACACAAGCATTTGTGCTAACTACCTACCAACCGTGTGTGTGTTTGTGTGGTGGGTTGTGGGTGGGGCGGGGCGGGGCAGTGAGAGATAAGGCGGACTGTCCTGGCTGCCTTGACGAGAACAGGTGTGGCTTTCCAGCAGCTGCACATTGACAACACAAAGAGGAAGTTGAATTCTCATTTCCTGCCTGCGTTGCTGCAGGTAAACCACCGATCTGCATACATTACTGGATCACCGATAGGCCAAGACTTTTGAAAACGCGAGGCCGCCATATTACTCCTCCCAAGAAACATTTCTCGGCATAAGATCCTAAGCATTTACATTTTTGAAATTGGAGAACATTTGAGACAATACTTAGTAGAAACAGCATGATTTATGATGTTTTAAATTTGTTGAACATCAACAAGAGGACGTCAGATATTTTACAGCTTACCTTGAATGCATGTATAAATTATACGCTTAATGATGTTTACAGGAAATATTTTTTATTAAAGAATTATAACTGTAATTCAACAAAAGATGCCTCCGCCAAATCTAATATTGGGGTCTAAGGAGCTGAGTGATAAAAGAAAAATGGGGGGTTCAAAGTAGCACGCCTACCGTCCAATTGTTGTCTAATCTGCACAGTAGTCTGCTAGTGAGTTGGGAGGAGTAAGATGGCCGCCCTGTGCTTTGAAAGGCTTGCACGGGCCTGTATGGGCTATCCAGAAATATATACAGATCAGTGAGGCAAACACATTAGAATGTTTCATGTTATTGTTGCAGAATATAAGTATATGAGTATCTGGATAGACCAAAAATGTTGGCTCTTTTTGGCAGACAACTTGTTGTCTTAGCCTTGGTTGCTCTGAGTCCTGCTGTGCCCCACTGTTGTATGGTGTTCCGCAGGGCTCAATCTTGGGGCCCCTGCTGTTTTCATTGTTTTTGCTGTCCAATGTTGGAAGCGTTTCAGAATCCTTGTCACCACTGTGTTTTCTGTCTCCCTCCCTCAGATGCAGTGTGTCTGAGTAGCCATGCTTCCCGGGTATGGACTCGCTCCTTTTCCTGATTTCCAGCCCCACCATCACGCTTTGCACTGCCGAGGAGACGACCCCAGCATGTGGCTCCCTGGCCCGGGCAAATCGACGGCTCTAATCTCAGGCCACCAAGACGACGAGCCTCTGCCACGCCCGTGTCACCACACGCATGTTGCCGTGTGCCAGCAGGAGTCTTTGACTTTCATCGATCTTCAGCCACCAGCAAATGCTAAACTAAATGGACACGACCTTACTTGTGGAAAACAATGCGCCACCTACGCACCACCCCTTGACTCTTTTAAACACTCGCAGAGTGAACTGATTGACTGGGCTAAAAGCTACCTCGGAACGGACAAGGAGGATGAAGCAGTAACTTCAAACTCTTGTCATACTCGTACAGGGGACATCGAATGCCCAAGTGGTCATAGGACGTTTTCACTGGGACAGACTGATGGCGGAACACAGAGTGCCACGTCAGCGTATCGTCCCCAACACATACCTCAGAGTCTCCCTTTGGCCTTCCCGCTGTCCTCACGCTACACACACACAGACTCCTGGGACTCCCAGATACCTTGCTCTCCATCACCACCCGAGGGTCCAGAGTTTCCGAATTTGGACTCCTACCATCCGCAGAGGCGAACATCCCAAGGTTCGCTTAAGGAGAAGTCCATCCGTGAGTGTGTGCGCTTTCTTCAACTCTTCGCAGATGTCTATTGTGTTACAAGTTGTGTTGTTGTCCGCAGGCCGCAAGATGCAGGTTTATTCTCCGGACTGCCTCAGTGACGACTCTCTCAGCAGCCCCGTCCTGGATGCTGACTTCCTCTTCCCTGTAACCTTCTCGTCTTTCCTGGAGGAGGACCAATCCTCGCAAGACGCCAACACCAGCCCTTCGTCTGCAGAAGCCGCTCCAGACCTGCAGAACCTCAGTCAGGATGACGTTTTCCATCAACCAGTAGCAAGGCTGCCGATGCTGGAGGACTCACTACCTGGCGTGAGAGAAGATAGTCAGGACACGTCAACGATGGCCATGGGGCGCAGCAGTGTGCCACGTAGTCGCCAAGCAGACCACGAGCGGCGACGCTTCTCGGCCTCAGAACTCATTTCCAGACTCCAGCTGTCCCAAAGGAAAAATTCCTTCACCTTGAAGCTGGGAAAGTCACTGTCGGCTCGAGTCGCCTCCAAGGACAGACAGAGTTCTGGCGGTCTCAGCCCAGATCGTGAGTAAATATAATAATTCATTAAGAGGAAGTAAATCAACCCCACTCTGCTCTTGAAGCTAAAACAAAACAAAACATGCATAGATAAAGATGTCCGGTCGACTACAGGATAATTTAAACAACACTTCCAGTGTAACAAGGATTTTACAGTCGGTGTTTGAATGATAAATAATCGATATTATTGGCAAAAACAGATGTTCCCCCAAATCATTTTTTTTTCTTAGGCTTGCTTACGTACAGTTTGCCCACACGCATCTTCATACATCCGCACTACTTGTGTTTAACCCTCTTCTAGATAAGTCCAGCACAAAGCCACGCAGCTCTGGAGGCTACAGTGAGAGCGCCCCCGACAGTCCTGGAGGACCTGCACCTCTTCTGCCCAGCACTGACAATGGAGTTCCAATGCATTGGTGGAGCAGCAAACTTGGGTGAATATTTCCGCACGGTGGTTATTGTCAGTCATAACATGTCTACAAACGTATGAATTATGTGTCAATCTTATTGCTACAACATATTTGAATAGAACGTCAACCTCTGCCTATTCGCATTTGGCGATTCACAAAATTTCCCATTTGTGGGTTTTGTGTGGCAGTGGATATTTTGGCTGAGGTCGGCTGAGTGGTCAATCGGCAGACCGAGCCATGTACTGGCCGTGGTTCCTGCCTGGCTTCACTCCCTTCTGTGTCTTTTCACAAAGTTTTTATTTTGTTGTGTCACCGAAGATAAGATGCTATCGGCATTACCCTAACCCTGGCCATAATAAACATTATGCGGTACGACACATTTTGCGTCAAGAAATTGTAGTAAAAAAAAATTGTGACATAACACTTTAGTGGCAAGTTGCTGGTCACAGCAAAATATCCACTTTGTTTTTTTCGTGTCGCTTTTGAATCCTCTCAGCTGCCTGAGATCCCTCCACCTCTAAAAGGCAACTTATGTTCACCCTAGTTTGAATTTTTTTTCTGGCTGTGGATAGGATTTTTTCAGATATTTTTTTTTAACCATGTGTACTACAGGCACTATTTAATTTTTTAACAAATATGACAAAAAGTGATTTTTATGAAAATTAAGGTGTTACAAAAACAACAATGATGTGCAGAGAACCATAGGGGACATACTAAAGGAATACCATTTTCAGCAGTATAAAGTTAAAATTTTGTCCAGAATGGATTTGATAATGACATTTTCCACTTGCTGTCAACTAAAGATGACATCACCTGTGCTGAGGAAGTAGGTAACGACCAATCACGGCTCACCTGTTTTCTGTGTTTGGACAGCAAACTGAGCCATGATGTCGTCTTCAGTCGACAGCAAGTGAGGAAATTAGTTTTTAAAGGTATTAATTGTACATGAAAAATAACAAAGTTATCAAAGTCATTCTGGACAAAATATTAACTTTTTACTGCTGAAAATGGCTCAACGAGTCAAGTATCACTTTTAAGAGAAAAGCTAAAGAACGTTTCCACAGGGGGAAGAAATATGAAAAGGGATGAATAAATAGGCAGTGGTTTACTAAACTGATGTCATTCATCATTGATGGCGACAGAATGCGAAAGAGGTCTGTTGAGGAAGACTTAAGCACGCCGCCCGTTGTCACCTGCTCCAATCGCTTATCCAGATTCTTACCGAGTTGTAAGTTAACTTCTTCCACAACGTTTCCTCTTCTCCATCTGTTCCAAAGCGAATACTTCAAACCTGTTTCCATGTTTCCTGTAGCCATCCTGTATCAAGAATACAGCGATGTCGCCATTAACAGAGAGATCCAAAGGCAACAGGGCAAGGAGCCGGGCACGGAGGAGGACGGCCTCAGGGACGAGGGTTCCGATGGGACCCCGTCTCCGTCCAGCCTATCTCCGTCCGGCTCCTTTTGCTCCTCGCGGGGTTCTGCTTTTGCCCTGTGGCAGGACATTCCGGATGTGCGCTCGAGTGGTCAGCTGGACAATTTCAGCAATGAGCAGAGAAAATTACAGGAGGTTGGTTTCACTTTGTATTGCACAAAAAAGAAAGAAAGTTCCATTTCCATTTTTCCATTTCAAGTCGCGATTTCTATCAGTGGATTTTTTATTTTATTTTATTTTTTTATCAAAATTCTGGTACATCCATGTTTTTTTGTGTAAAACACTTATTGGCAGTATAGCCCCACTTAAACAAGATTTTTTTTTTTGGGGGGGGGGGGGTATTTTAGTGCTGTCAAAGTTAAAGCTTTAACTCAGTAGTTAAAGCTTCAATTTTAACAGCAGTATTTTATTATTTTATTTATGTATATATGTATGTGTGTATTTTTTATTTATTAATTAAATTATTTATGGTTTTTTTTTTCAACCAGTGCAATTATATTGGATATTAATTACATGCGGCTATTATTTGCTATTGGCATGCAGGCCTGCTCGCTATCTCCCACGAATAGCAAGGATCCTCTGTATTCTGATTAATATTGCATTTATGGAACAAGAATTAAGCAGAGGTGAGCTGCAACGCTCGCAATTTGAGCCCAAGGGCAGTTTGGCGTCAATTTATCTGCTTAATTCTTATTCCACAAACACAATATTAATTAGAATATTATTGATGGGGGTTACTACATAGAACATAATAAAATAAATGATTTTGAAAAAAAAATGTAATTTTTTTTTTTTTAATCCTCCTCCCATTAGGCCAAGTTTGAGCTGGTGACATCCGAGGCCTCATACATCCGAAGTTTGACCATCGCCGTGGATCACTTCATGCTGTCACAGGAGCTCTCCGAATGTCTCGGAGCACAGGACAAGCAGTGGCTCTTCTCCAAGCTGCCCGAAGTCAAAGATGTCAGCGAGAGGTTAAGTCATGACACGCTCGTCTGTCCTTGAACGTGTTCGTCGGGAGGTTGTATCCAGCGCTGTTCGTGACTCGCAGGTTCCTTCAGGATTTGGAGCGCAGGTTGGAGGAAGACATACTGCGTTTTGACGTATGTGACATCGTCCTGGATCACTGCCCGGCTCTGCGCCGGGTCTACTTACCTTACGTAACCAACCAGGCTTACCAAGAGCAGACCTATCAGCGTCTCCTGTGAGTAGAGCTTCGTCTTGTTGCTGAACGCGTCTCATTTTTGTATTGTTGTGTCGCCGTCTAAAACAAATAACTGGATGAACCAAAACTTCTTAAGTTTCAACTAAACCCAAACCCGCAGATTTGTGACCATCTCTGTCATCATCCATGCATTATCGTGTATATGTGTAATATACTGCCACCTGGTGGCCCAGGCGCACACATCGGGGGAAAAAAAGAGACGCAATCTCAATGTTCTAATCTTAAAACACAAACTTTTTATTTTTTTACAGTATATTTAATTATGTCATTGCTCTGTTTTTATATTGCACTATATTATAATGTGTTATGTTCCTTATTTAGAAACGCTTTTTTCTTTTTCGCAAGTTTTTCCAAAATAACAGTTTTTTTATATTGCACACACAGAACAAGAGCAAAAACTTTACTTTTGTGACTTGTTAAATACATTTTCTAGTAGACATGGGTGCTTGTGTTCTGCGTTCACATACACCTGCATGACTTAACTTGTAGTGAACCGAAGAATTTCTCAAGTGCAAAAATGTTCCCTTTGATGCGGAACATGTGATAATGCATTATTGTTCTTAACTCATTCACTGCCATAAATTCATTTAAAAAAAAAGATTATTAAAAATTAGGGGTGACAGGCGATTAAATTTTTTTATCGTAATTAATCGCATGACTTCACTAGTTAACTCACGGTAAATCACAAATTTTGCGTCTGTTCTAAATGTACTTATACTTATACTTATAACTAATAGAAATAGTTCAAATGAATTTTAGACGTTTATAGCCGCCAATGGGAGTGAATGAATAATAAAAAATATATTTTTTTAAAACATAAAAAATTTGGGGTGTCAGGCGATTAAAATTGTTAATCGTAATTAATCGCATGACTTCACTAGTTAACTCATGATTAATCACAAATTTTATATCTGTTCTAAATGTACAATGAAAAAATCTAGGTTTTCATACTCTTGTTAACGAAAGTGTGTGTGTGGGGGGGGGGGAGCTAAACTAATAGAAATAGTTCAAATTAATTTTTGACGTTTATAGCCGTCAATGGCAGTGAATGAGTTAATAGTATCAAGTCATTTAATTTTAAATAACACTTAAATAACCTAATGGGTCATTTTTGATCCATGTGTGTATGCTTGATGTAGAAATAAAAAAAAAACTATTTTTGTTCAGTAAAGTATAAAAGGAAACATATTGAAATCTTAATTTGTGGTAATCAAAAGTAAGATACTAAATTAAAGTCTACTTTGAGTATTATTTTTTTTTGTCAAAACAAAACCTCATCCAGTTAACTTAATCACTTGGCAAATGAAAGTAGGTCATTTTTCAACCTGATGTACATTTGTTGTGTTGCGCTTTATTTAGTGTTCATACTTTAAGATTAAACTCACATTTTGCAAGAATAATTTCAACATTTTCCCCTCTTGTGTGGTCAGGCAAGAGAAAGCTCGCTTTCCCGCCACCTTGGCCCGTCTGGAGGAGGACGGCGTCTGCCAGAGACTGCCTCTGACCTCCTTCCTCATCCTCCCATTCCAGAGGATCACTCGGCTTAAAATGCTGGTGGAGGTACAATCAAAACACGCTGGGAATCTTCAGCATGAGATTTCGGTGGAATATTTTTAAAAGAATGTAAAAAAAAAAAAAAAATGCTCGCAGAACATTTTAAAGAGGACCGTGCCGGGCTCCGGAGATGAGGACACGGCTACCAAGGCTTTCAATGAGCTCAAAAAGGTACGTAGCGATCATTCTCAAAAGTAAGACTTGTGGAAAAATCCTAACTCTGGATGCTTCCTGTCTTGTCTTAGATCATTAAAGAATGCAACTCCAGCGTGCAGTCCATGAAGAGGATGGAGGAACTCATCCACCTCAATAAGAAAATTCATTTTGAGGGCAAGGTGACACAAGTCTGTTGATTGCCGGCGTCTCTTTGTTTTAACCCTATAAAGCCTGAACCATGAAATATATGACAGAAAATTTGCATTCTTTGTAAATAGAGTATTTATTGTTCTTTTTGAACAAACCCAATTTTTTTAACTTCCACATATGAATTTTGACTTGTGTCATATTTGATACATCCGGTCACAATGCTTTAAATTTGTATATTTATAACTGTCAAAAATAAAATAATAAACAGACATATTAAACATATTAGTATTTCCAAAAATCATAAAGAACATTTCCCACTATTAATAAGTATAGGGGTCTCTCCTTTCTCAATTGGGGCGAATTTGCGAGGTCGCTGGGTGATACTGCCCTCTAATGGATTATCCTTGCAATGCATGTGTCAGATCATATACGTCAGGGTTTTGATGCGGGAAAAATATTATACTCATGAAATAGAGGGCTCAAAATGTCTTGGATTTAATATGTGTTTGGCATTATAGGGTTAATTATTATTTTTTTAAAACCCCATAAGTGAATTCAGGGATTTGTTTTTGAATACTTTGTAACTTTTTGAAGATAATTGTTGAAAACGTGCAAAGACTAAAAAACTATGTCTTACAGAATTGTGGAGAAATAGCGTTAAACTGTTTTTCACCATTTTCGTAATCGTTCAAATTTGGCAGGTTGAAAACAACACTCTGTTGGGTGTCACATACACAAGACATATTTATTTTTCACTTTCTAGAGATTCTAAGTGACACACAATGTCTTTCTTTCTAGATCTTTCCTCTGATTTCTCAGTCTCGCTGGCTAGTGAAGCACGGCGAACTTCTGGAGGTGGACACGCAGACCATGAGTATTTCGGGATCCAAACTCAAGCTGCCCACCAAGCCAGTGTACTTGCACCTGTTCAACGACTGCCTCCTGCTGTCCAGGAGGAAAGAGTAGGTCACCAACAGTGTCCTCATGTCAATTTTTCCCTTAAGTTGACACTTAGGGGTGTTAGAAAAAATCGATTCAGCAATATATCGCGATATTACAGTGCGCAATTCTCGAATCGATTTTTAAACTTTTTTTTTTTTTTATGGGAATATTCAACAAAACGTCTTACTTAGGGTTAGGATTCACACATTAAGCATGGCAGAATGTTATATTAATGGAACATTAAGCCTTAATATTTTATTTCAGTTCTCTTCAAACATGAAACAGCTCAGTTATAAGCCTGAATTTTCAGATAAATACATTTCCATACAAATCTTACAGTGTACATGTACAAGTTTACTAATTATTATTTTCTAAATTTGAGTAAAAAAAATAATAATCGCAATAATCAATTTATTCGTATCGGGATTAATCGGTATCGAATCGAATCGCCCCTATTGACACTTATGGAAGACCTTGGCCAGATGAGCTGAATCATCTTTTTTCCACTTTTAATACATTAACTCTGGCAATAAAATGGAATTTAAAAAATTGCTACAAATTCGACTTTCGGTGTGATTAACACATCTGTCTCACAGATCTGAGGGTTCGAATTTCAGCTCTGACCTTCCTGTGTGTAGTTTGCATGTCCTACCTGTGCATGTGATATTTCTCCGGGTGCTCCGGCTTCCACATTCTAAAAAACATACAAGTTCGGTTCATTTAAGATTTGAAATTGTCCAGCTGTGAATGCATGTTGGCTTGTATGTGCCCTGCGACCAATCCAGGGTAATTAAGAAATGGCCTGTAGCTCACTTGTGATTCTAATGAGGACAAGCACAGTAGAAAATGGATCTTCCGAATGAACCGCTTTAGAGAAAGTCAACAATTCTTACCTTCTCTAAATTTGTATCCAAACTGTATGTGGTTGTGTTGCAGCACTTGGAAGTTCTTGGTGTTTGTCCACGCCAAGATAGGAGAGCTGAAAGTGAAGGATTTGAGTCAGAAGCTGCAAGGAATCTCGGGCTTCATCTTCCACCTTCAGTTGTGTGAAGGACAGCAGCTCAAACATCAGATCTTGCTCAAATCAAACACTGAGTGCGTACCGAAGACGCAAGTTGGACAAAAGAGCGTAACTGGACGCTTGCATCGAAACGGTGCTCTCTAAGTTGTGTTGTGGTTTTGTCTACACAAAGGAGCGGGAAGCAGCGATGGATCGCAGCCATGTTTCCATCCAACCCTCTGCAAGACATCGAGCAAGCCAGCGAAAATGATGGTGAGGGAAAATAATATCATTGCTATTGTTTTCTTCACTATTGCGATTGCGATCTAATATCGAATGAATTTTTTTTAAGGTCCGCTTCCGTCCCGTGTATTTTAATTTCACTCCCAGCCATTTTCACAGAAGCAATCCCCTTCACTCCCGGCTGTTTTACTGGATTTTGACTGATTTTCCAAGGCCCGCAGAATATTGTGTTCTATTGCTATAAAAACATGGAGCCTGCCAAAAGGAAGATTAAAATCTCTTCTTTCATCAGGAAAAAAAAGTATATTTCTAAATGTTTCCGTTTTTGCAGCAATTAGCATTAGGATATAGTTAAGTTGAATCCTTATTCACAAATTGATTTAGAATTGTGAGTAATTGAGGTTTTTTTTCAACATGGCCCTGGTTCATTTCCTTTGCTCTGCTGCCGCCTGCTGGCCGTTTGTGTAAAAACTACCATTTTTTTCAACCGTCCTCTGCAGTTGAGAGGCTGCATCAAAGCCTTCTGTATGCTCTAGCATAACCCCCCCCCCAAAAAAAAAACGTATATATACGTCTTTGGGACACTTAAAACATTTAAAATAGAACATATTTATGCGTTTTTGGGAGCAAATGACTTAACAAACACGAGTAATTAATTAATCTGTATTACAATAAACAACATCAAATGTATTATATGTAAATGTTTTGGTTCCATTTTGACTTTTAAGCATTCACTTTAGGAACAAGACAAAATTCCGAAGTCACAAGTCAGATCACAAGAAAAATGCAAACACACTTGTGTCTTTATCAGTTGAACTTTGAATGATTCATGGAATAATGACCTGTCAACATGTGGACTGCACTTTTTAAACACTAAAGTTATTTACTAAATAATTATAGAATACATAAATACAAGTAGATAAATTGCTGTGCATAAAATATACATGTATACAAACTACAGCCCTACAAAATAGCTGAGGGACAGCTGTGAATTAATTAATTAATTCATTCATTTTTTCCCCCCAGATATATCTCAGGTCCAGTGCATTAGAAGCTATCAGGCACAAGAACATGATGAGTTAACGCTGGAGAAGGCGGACATTCTTCATGCCAAGACCATCACCAGCGACGGTGAGAGAACTCTTCCAAATACTGGACCTCCCTATATTAAAAAATGTAATACCGCAGTTATCGTGTTGACATTTTCCTATAAAAAGAGATTATGATACAAATGAATCATCTATAAAAATGGCTACTTTCTTTTTTCTTTTTTTTTTTCTGGAGAGCTCAGTATTGTTCATTCGGTAATTTTACCGATTTGACATGTCATCATCATTGCTCTCTCTTTTTTTTTTCTTTTTTTTTTGTGTGCGTGCAAGTGTGTGTGTATTCATTAGTTCACCTAAAACCTATTAAAAAATCCCAAACCGTTCACCTAAACCGAACACTTCCAGCCAAAGTCGTGAGGCCGTCAGGAGACCCGAGGGAGGACCAAAGAAAGGAAAGTGAAATCCAGCACCGACCAGACCACCACCCACCAGGCCACCTGCTTTCTTTGGAAGGGAGCAAAGTGAACAAAATGAAGCTGCGGCTCCGTTAATGACCGCCTCCGTCCGATGTTAATGTGGTTGTAATGTTTCTTTCAGGTTGGGTGGAAGGCATCCGGCTGTCGGACGGGGAACGGGGCTGGTTCCCCAAACCCTACGTGGAGGAAATCACCAGTCGCAGCGCACGTCTCCGCAACCTGCGAGAAAATATCCGCATCAAATGTGTCACACAAAAACTGCAAGGAGAAGACTAGACAATTAAGCTGCGGGAACCTCTTGGGTGATGAATGTTTACCAAACCGGGACACATCGTGTGTGAATGTTCCCCTTTTGTTGAATGCTGTAAAGACAAATCTGAACGCAACTAATATATCAAAGCTCCTAACTATGAGCGGTACAGGAAATGGATGTGACAGTAAAAAAATGACGCCTTCATGTACTGTAACATTACGATGTGACATGGACGCGTCCGAAGCTTTTCTTTCTTTTTTGCTTTGTTGTGGTCTTGTAAATAGAGAACATTTTTATTTCAAAAGCAAACCATAATACCTGGAGCTAAGAATAACAGATTTGCAACGTCTATCTTGTCGATGGCTGATTCAAATGTCATTTCCTTTCTTTTTATTACATTTGCATATAAGAGGAAATGGACCATCAGTGAAAGGTTAAGAAACAAATAAGCACCAATTGAACTGTTCTAAAAAAAAAATGTAACGCATTTCTCCAAATCTTTTATTTTACCTGGATTATTTTTTTTCAATCAAAAAATTCACTTGAAATGTATTAGCTATTCAGTATCAACACTGCCATTTTTTCCCCAAAACTCTTACCAGTATTGAAAAGCTTAATTCACATTCCTATCACTTATTTTCTTTAATGATTGTTTGTAACTTAAATATGTATTTATGCTTTTTTTCAGCTGCTTTTATCTTTATGGAAAGAGTTGATGCATTTATTCTAATTTATGTGAACAGAATTTATGTTCAGAAATTACAATCACCCACGTCTAATCACACGTATTGTATGAGATTGGATGTCTGCCCACTAATGTAACCCAAGGAAATCAATTGCAATTGTTCTATTTTGTCTTGTCTTGGAGCAGCATTGCAAATTAAAAAACAACAACAACAACACTGGATTGTGCCCCTGACCTACCGGTTCATTGTTTTCCCAGTCTTTTGCCAAATGACCTTCGCAAGTTTAACAGTCCCCGTGGCTGTTTTTTTTTCTCTTCTTTTATGGATTAGGGAGAATTCCATGACCTGGCCACAAAACCCCTTTCCAATCTTCAAAAACTCGATCTTGGTTTTGACATTACAAACATTGCCACTCACCCGTTAGTTGCTAGACTTGTTGCAGTTGTTGTTATAAGTCACTTCCAGTTGTTCCTTTGGTCTAATGTATCACCTTTCGATACTCTATCAAAACTATTTATGAAATTAATATTGCCAAAATAGTTTCAATTTTCCATGTACATTAAGTGAAATGAAGAAAGCAATACATAAAGCAAAACATAATGCAGTCGAGCATTTTAGTGGTAATCCTCTGAAAATGTACAACAGAATTGGGAATGTAGGTAAAACACCAAATAAATGGAAAATGGCAATTACTGCACCAACTGAAAAAATAAAAAATAACACGAAAACACCCAGCAATGGCATCACATTGGAGAGCAATCGTATTTCCCAAAGTTGTTGTAGTATCATTTTCGTCCACGTGGGTTCACTATTCTCACAAGGCTGTTTTCAACGGGGGTAAAAAAAAATAAAAATAAAAAAAGAAGGGGAAAAATCATAATCATGGTTCTACACCAGATTAAAACCTTTAGCTCCGTTTGTTTTTAAATGGAATACTCGATTAAATAAAACGAAAATGAAATGAATTCACTTCAACATGTAATCTATCAAGTGTAAAAAAAAAGGAAAAGAAAAGAAAACAAGCAGATATAAAATTATTAGACATGTATTGTATTTTTTAGGACAACAGGAATAAAAGAATGTGACAATCAAATGTACTTCGTTTTATGTTACTGTATTTCATTTTAATTGTTCAGTAGTCATTGCAGATCAATGGGTGGCGGACAGGTGGCGGTAAAGTGCCCCAACGCTATTTGCCACTCTCATTTATGCAGCAGAGAAGAAATTTGAATTTTAAAAGCGAACCACCCTGAACCAAGACAGCAGTTCAGTTGTGTTTAATTTTTAGTTTCGTGGAAGAGTGGTTTGTTGACGAGGCTGGCAAGAGTTTAACTTTTTTGTTGGTTCTTTTCAGACAACAAAATGGCCGAGGAGTCGGCCGTGAAAGTATTTGTTCGACTTCGTCCATTTATTGAGAGGTGAGTTGTAAGCGTACGGTTAATTGTTAAACAAACAGTAAATGTGCATAGCATATTTTACAGTCAATGTGGTTAAAAGCAACGTTCACATTTACGTTAAGCACAAGAGTGGACTGTCCCCCACCCCCCAAAAAAAATCGGCACTGGCATTTTTGGCTTATTTTAAGCCTAACTCCAATTACCGTGGTGTGTTTTTTTCTGTATAACGTGAATGTTACGCAGTTATTTTTGCCTTAACGGCAACTCGCCACCTAACGTTATTTTGCCGTGAATCTCACGAACATTATTAGTGTAAATTCTGTGCCGGTAAATGTATACCAGCTGGTGCCGTAGTGGGTAGAGCGCTGAAGTCGCTGCGTCATGGGTTCAAATACTTCTCTGTGCTTTTCTCATTTATTTAACTAGCCCAATTGCTTGTTTGTTTCTTTTATTGTTTCAAATTTCTTGCCGCCAGTCAGGAGTTGCAAACGAGCCGTTTTGTTTCCTGTGTTTATAGAAGAATTGAACTGTTATTTGTTGCCAGAGTCCATATATGCCACATTTGATTGTTAACCCAATGCTGCAAAGTGTCTATAAACCTGCTCTGAGGGTTGTAGTCATAGGCTTAGGCTGATAATGACCTATTTTCGGTGGCAAATAAAAGAAAGAATAAAAGAAATAGAAGGGTGTAAAATGAGGCAGGCATCAAGCATAGTGCGTGACTCACGGCAAAATAACAGATTCCCAGCAGTCTACACATAACACAAAAATAACGCATTTACGGCAAACCTGCTGTAATCACGGTAAAATAGCCGTTCACGTCAGGCCAAGTATATATAGGCCTCCATCGATTGACCAATCATAGCAGGCGAGTTACCTGTCACGGCAAAATAATCACCGCCAAATCATTTGCACGCCACACTTGCTCAGCTTTCAAACGAGACAAATAATGAAGTATCTGATTACAAAAAAAAGAATTTTGGTTTAACTGTCATTTTTGAGTTTTAACTGACCTTCTGCGGATCTGTTACGGCAAAATAACTGCGTAATGAACAGACGTGTAATGGTAAATTGCCACCTTATTATTACTGTATTATTACATACACGTCATGTATGCTGTGGTCACGTCTCTGATCAACTGCTAAAGATTCAAACATCAAAGCATATATAGGAATGAAAAAAATGTTAGCTATATAAATACATTTGACATGAATCGTGCAAACACCACCTGCCACTTCTTGAAACGGCATGGCCTTATATGGCACGTCAACATAATCATTAATCTTAATTTTTCTTGACCTCAACTACACACACACACACACACACACACACACACACACACGTTGAAAACCGCTAAACAAGATGAGGCCGACGTAAACAGTGCCCCCCCACACACACACTTTTTTAAAACGGCAAGTATCCTATTCCCAAAACTGCAACGTTAAAATATCTAATCGCTTCAATGTTTCTTTGTTACAGGGAAGAATGTGCTTCATCAGAAAAGAAAGAGCCTGTTCAAGTCTTTTGGAAAACGGACAAGAAATTAATTCATCAGATTGACGATGGCAGTTCAACAAAGTGTTTCACTTTTGGTATGGTTTTCGGCACAACAATACACTTTGCATATTTTTCTATGAATCTACAGAGCGTGAAATACGGTCACAGTATAAAATCTATGGTCAACGTCTATGTTTTGTACAGACAGAGTCTTCACTCCTGAAGAAACAACCAATCAGTTATACCAGGATATCGCAAAGCCATTGGTTGTTTCAACTGTGGAAGGATACAATGGTTGGTAGTAATAGCACATGAACGCTTCATGTTCTTGCGCATGTGTCAATTCTCGCCGGTTTTGCTTTAAACAGGTACCATATTTGCTTACGGTCAGACATCCTCCGGAAAGACATTCACAATGATGGGCAGTGACCACGTTCCTGGTGTCATACCGCTGGCTGTTGACAATGTCTTTGAAACCATTAAAAAGGTCCAATATGTGATTGATTTTATGTTTTGCCATATTTGTTTGCTCAATATTATTTGATCACTCCTGTTCTCTTTTTTTTTTTTTTTGCTGTACAGTGTCCAAAGAAGGAGTTTCTTCTCAGGGTGTCTTACTTGGAAATATACAATGAAACCGTGACTGATCTCCTTGTAGACAAATGGAGAAGAAAACCTTTGGAAGTCAGAGAGACCATAAACGTAAGTTGTCTATCCATCGGAGTGCTCTTCATACGTCGTTTGCTGTGCTATTAGGGTAACTATTTAATCTGTACCTTGCTCGTTGAGTCTTGCCTGTTTTATGAGACCCACATTTTTGTAGAGGGGGGGAAGTTACGGCTCTTTTTTTAAATACATTTTTTTATTTTTTATTTATTTATTTATTTATTTTTAGAAATGTGCTCTGTCATTTTAGTTTTCTGGTCTCGTCGGTAATGGCATTTTGTAATTTTTTATTTATTTTTTCCCTCTAGAGCTCAGTATTGTTCATTCGATTTGACATCATCATTGCTCTCCTTTTTTTAAAAAAAACAAATAAATTAAAAAAAAAATGTTTTTGAATTGTAATTTTGAATGTTCAGCATAGTTGTTATCTACTCTGTGCAGAAAACCATCTATGTAGCTGACCTGACTGAGGAACTGGTGACCTCTTCGGCACAAGTATTGGCCTGGATTCGCAAAGGAGAGAGTAAGTCTGAGTAAGTAGCTCCGGCCATGCGGAAGAATTATTTCATGCCGTGTGCAAATTTGATCCTGCAGAAAACCGTCACTATGGAAAGACTGAAATGAACCAGCGCAGCAGCCGTTCGCACACCGTTTTTCGAATGGTAAGCAACATAGAACAATATTCTGCATTTTGATTCTTTTGACAAGTTTATGACTGCACTTTTCGATCATATCCTTCTACTCTATTTTTTCTTGTGAATCCCTACATATATTTGCGTAAAAAAAAATAATTTCAAAAGTGTTTATGCACTGATTAACCTCAACATAACACTTTCTAACAAATTACATTTAAATATTAAAATATATAGATTATAAAGGCAGAAGTGGTTCATGTCTGTGTATGCATTGTCAAAACTTCAGTTGCAAATATAATAATTGAAAAGTTGTCTTATGGCTTCTATGTGCTTTATTGTTTTAATGAAGATATCTATTTAATTATCTAGAAAAATAATTGTCAATAACAAATGCTCTTCTGTGATTTAGATCCTAGAGAGTCGTGAAAGGACCGACCTGGCATCAGGTGAAAATGCAGATGGAGCCATCATTGTTTCCCATTTAGTAAGCATGCTTTTCTTTGCGGTCTACTTTGTGTTGATCACGTTTGCCAAAAGGCAGATCTTAGTTCATTGCTTGGCATCGTTTTTTCCTTGGTCATGGTCGTCTGCTGCCAAATTTGTAGGCACTACTCTTGAACCACTGCATTCAAAAATGTAGGGCTGTCAAATATTTTGGGATTTGGCTATCCCACTGAAAATTCTATTGACTATTCCAGTATTAAAAATAAATACTTTTTTTTTTTTTGTTGTTGTTGTGGTTAAATAACATTTATGTTTAATACAGAAGAGAACATTTCCCAAGAGACCATAATAATGAATGATAAACTTCATTTTTAGAAAATCTTTTTTTTTTCTTCTTTTTGCTGCTGTATTTTCTTCTCTGGAACCATTAGTCAATATTGGACGAAGTGACTTCAATTTAGCTATGGCAGTGAATTTGATTAATACTGGTTTGTTAAAAAAAAAACAAAACATTAGGAACTGCAACTGTGTCAGTCTGTCAGCAAAAGCGTGCACTGTGCAGTCATTTTGATTTTCTCCCTTTTTATCCGTCTCAGAATTTAGTTGATCTGGCTGGATCAGAGAGAGCAAGCCAAACGGGGGCTGAAGGTAAAGAAAATGCAGTTTTGCACCGTAATTGAAACCTCGCTTGCTTTAATGTTATGTCAACAATTGACTTGAATGAATTTGCTTGTTAGGTACACGCTTGAAAGAAGGCTGCAATATCAATCGCAGCCTTTTCACTCTTGGCCAAGTGATAAAGAAGCTTGGTGAAGAAAGCCAAAGGTACGTCAAATGTAGATACAGTTGTACCTCGGAGTTTGAACACAATTCGTTCCTGTGGAGTGTTCAAAGTCCCAATTGTTCAACCTCGGGAAAAAAAATTCTCACAGGAAATAATGTAAATGCAATTAATCCGTTCCCAAGCTCCAAAAACAGAAAATTCCTATTTTAATTACTATTTATGGTTTTTTGATGTACACCCAGTACAGTATTTACACAAAAAAGACCTCACCATTTTTGTTGTGGTGTGTTGGCATCAGTGGATAAACAAATGCTACGTTGCGTTAATGGTGTATTTTACATTGGGCATATTGTTGGACTACTATGGGGTCCTTGCATGCGCTCTTAACGTCAGGCACTTTGTTGAACAGCTAAAAGGGGGGTGTCCTCGTGCCAGTATTTACGGAAGTAGTCAGTCACCGTAGTTAATTGTTGTGACTGCTTCAACGATTCCATCTGTCACTGCTCATGTCTCACAATAGTGATTTTTATATGTACAGATAGTCACTATGTAAATGAAACCACAGTCATGTTAAAAAGAAAAAACATAAATAAAACCTAACATCTTGTATTTAACACTAAAATTCTGAATTATTCTTAACATCATTGTGTTTCCAGAAATTTCATAAACTACAGAGACAGTAAGTTGACACGCATTCTTCAGAACTCCCTGGGTGGAAACGCCAAAACTGTCATCCTCTGCACAATCACGACTGCATCACTCGATGAGACACTCCGCACTCTACAGGTTGGAATATACAATTTCTTGCATGGCAGTTTTCTTTATGATGTCATTAGAAATGACAAAAAAGAGCAATGAGATTTATTAATTGATCAAAATTTACAGAACCAACAGATTCACTATTCATCAAATTAAACAAATGGAATTTTATTATTTAGTGGAGTTTAAAATTGTGCAAATAATGTACAAGGTACACAACAACCTACTTTGCAACAATATTCAATAGCTGTTTGAAATCAGAGACAGTGGCTATGATTTGGGGGGTACAAGTGTCTATAAAAAAAAAATCAAAACAACAATAAATATTACGCAAAGGTGTATTACAATTTATTGGTGTAAAGCTGTGGAATAATTTTGGAATTAATCTGAAAAGGTGTGAATCACTGATTGTGTTTAAAAGGATGCATAAAAATAAAGTACAACAACAATATTTAAATCAGGTATAAGTCAGTACAAATGTATATGTAAGTAGTGATGCACCGAAATACATTTTTTGGGCCAAAACCGAGAAATACTTGGCCGAAAACCGAAATGACGGAAAAAAAATGATGCCAATTTTTTTTATTATCATTACATTTATTATAATTAATTAAAGCGATAATATAAAATATTTAGGCCTGAGACATGTTGGCAAATGACGCGGGGTGAACAACTGAGCATTTTCTGGCGGTGCAATTGCACTTCATAGTCAATGTACAGTACTTCGCACCAGCGGGCACATATGCGTGCGGTGCGGATGACGCATTTGTAGGCTATTTGGAGCGGGACACGGTGTGGCGCACATTAACATATTCACCAAGGTTTGAAAAATAAATACATTTCTTCGCACCAGCGAATCTGCTTTGGGAACGGACTGCAGAGTCACACACTGCGCCCCGGAGATAGCAATAGTGTTTACATTAGCCAAAGTATTTAGCACGGCCACCAGAATGCAAGTGAAAAAGTGGAAGCGCTCGAGGGGCTCACATCAAAGAAAAAAAAAGGAAGGTGCTGTAGGAGAAAGAGTGGCTCACCTATAGTGCAGCGCTTTCTTTTTTGACATAGTTTACCAGGCGACCCTCTCCTTCTCCGGTGTGCACAATGAAACTGCCGGTACTCACAAACGCCAGCGAGCGGCAAGGTGGACACTCACTCCCGTTTTTGGTGTTTAATTCAAACAGACACTTGCTTGGAGCGTTTATTTTTTTTGTTTTAGTTTTTTTTTTTTTTTTTTTGCTTGCGTCACCACATCCTGTTTCGGCCATATTCTTTCAGCTTGAATTAAAAATAAATTTGTTGGCCAAATATTCGGTGCATCACTACGTGTAAGCCTTTGTGCTGATTTATATATCTTATATATTTATATATGTTGAAGTGCAGTTGTTCATGTGCAAGTTTGGTGCTTGTATTTTTTTTGCACAATATTTGGTTGACATTTATTGTTGGATGTTGCTTGGTGTTTAAATAATTTTGCAATGTGTTCATTCTGAAGTTTGCCAGCACTGCGAAGAAAATGAAGAATGATCCCCATGTAACAGAAGTTTCTGATGACGGCGCGCTGCTCAAAAGATATCGTAATGAAATTGTTGACCTCAAGAGACGACTTCAGGAGGCAAGAGACTTTTTTTTTGGGTTCTAAAATGCTTTGTGCATCTGCATAAGTGTTATTGAAGAATCATTTTTTTGGGAAGAATTTTTTTTAGTTTGACATGACTCTTTGAGTGTGGAGTGGAATCTTGTACAAGCCATTTAGGCTTCATTCCCTCCTTTCACTGTTTTTAAATTGTGCTAAATAAATAAACAAACCAAACCAAGAATAGTTTATAATGCATTTACCGAGTCATCCCCAAACGACAGGTTTCCTCAGAAACACAGACCACAGTAACGGAGAAAGAGGTGCTCGCTCAACTTCTCCAAGAAAAACATCAACTTCAAGTAGACCAAGAGGACAGAATAAAAAACCTCACCAAACTGCTTGTCACGAGCAACAACCTGACTCGTGTACAAAAGGTAACTAGCGGTCAAAATGTTACAGTATTTAAATTCAGATTTTTTTTCCTCCCCCTCCCTTAACAACCTCTGTGATTCTTGTTTCAAAGGTGCCCAAACGCAGAGTTACATGGGGAGGGAAAATGTTACGCTTGGCCCACTCTTCTGCAAGTGAAGATGGACCATCAGCCCGGAACATTGCTGACTCTTTCAGTCTGAAGAGGAAAGCCGATTTCTCTTGTGTGATGGAGCTGGGTGAAGGTAAGCACAATAACAGACACATTCAAGTTAGTCCCGTTTCTCATTACATGTTAATACTGTAGTACTGCAAGGCTTTTTTTCCTTCTTTTTTTCCTGTGGTAAAGCATGCCTCTGGCAATCAGAGGAAACGAAGAAACATAGTTAAATTAATAACTTTTGTTTTTAATAGAAGATGAAGACTTTTGTGGTAGCTGGGAGATTCCTGATGAGACATCAGAAGACTCAAGCGAAAATCAAGAATTTTCTATCCGTAGCTTTGGAAACAGGTAATGGTGCAATCATAATCAATACTGAATTATTGTAATGCGTTTTTTAAATTTTATTCTTTTTTTTTTTTTTTGTTCCTGTATATAGATGGTTACATAAGTATTATTATTATAATAAGTATTTAGTTTGCAGTGTATGCATTCATGTCTCTTAGGTCAGCTGAAAGAATATCAGAACTGGAACTCCAACTTGAAACAGTAGGCCAGCAAAAACAGCAAGCCTTGGATCAAATTCTGGCAATGGAGGAGAAGGCAGCAGAAGTTGACCTCAGGCTCAAAAGTGAAGCTCAGCAAAAAGCTGAAGCCATGGAGAAAATAGAGACGCTGGAGCTGTCTATGGCGGAACTGAAAAGACAACTTGAAGAAAAAAACGACAATCAGTCGAAATCTGACCAACAGGTGTGTCAAACGGAATTTTGTTTACATGGTCTCTTGCACACCGTTTTGGTTTCATTTTAAACTCACTTATTTATTTTTTTGTAGCTGGAAATAGATCTTGCAGAGATTGTCCAGCGTTTTGAGATTCTGGCCACAGAGAAGGTAACTTTCTTGAATTGCAAAAGGAAACATTATATTGATTTAGTATAGCAAATAGTGGACGTGTGATATACAATGAATGGAGTTGACATTTTAGGGAACTAATAATTAGTGGTCAAATTCCCTGCATGATAGCAGGAGCTTTATTTAAGACACATCTATAATGTGAACCTAGGTAAAAAGACAATTATCGTATTATATGTACCGTAGACCTCGGCTAAAACTGTATAACCACTTGCACAGCATATAAATGTATGCACACTAAATTGATATCCAATACAAGAGCTGTATCGAATAATCTGCCTTTACATTGGTGATATGGCCCTAAAATTATTGTGCCACCTTGCATATAGAAAATCTTTTCTTTCTTTTTTTTCTCCGCTTCTGGGATTCCAACGGTGCTTTTAACTATTTTTACCGGTATTAACTTCCATCAACTTACACACAAATGTTACAAAACATTATTATTTCCTACAGATAATTTTAAATGATGGCATATCTCTGGTCAAAGCTTTCAAGCATGTTGATGAATGACTGCTTTTGCCACATTAAGTAAGCACCGTTTCTTTTTGCAAGGTTCAGCATGATTTCTTCTTTTCATTTTCAAGGATTTCTGACATTTTCTTTCGTATCAGAATCGCAAAATGTGTCTGACTGAATGCTGTTCATGATTGTTAAAAATGTCAGTAATCGGTTTGATTAGTTTGTGAAACGGTCGCTGCATGGAAAAGTTTAACCTGCTCTAAACAATCATGCTAGCAAAATGACATGCACGCCAGCTAATTATGATTTAAAGGAAACATTAACTGTGGAGGTCTCGTTGTTGAATGCCTTTCCAGGATATGATGGAATCTGAGCGGGACTATCTCAAGCAGGATTTGGGTGTTGCTATGGAGAAGACCCAAATACTGGCAAAGGAGAACGCTGCTCTTGCACAGGAGGTGAAGGAAAGGGTGGAGCTGGAGGAGTTCGTATCTCTTGAGGAAAAGTTCAGAAACACTAATGAGGTAATTAAGAAAATGTATTTAAATCAAAAAGAATTGTTCTATTGAATTTTGATTACAGGCGACATTGTCAGAACTATCTGTTCAGCGACCAACTAAAATACCCTGCAGTTTGCAATGCGTTTTTTTTATTTTATTTTTTTACAGGCACTATTTTCAAAAGATTGCAATAAGCGGATAATTTTTAAAGCTTTGACTATCAATGTGCCAAGATTCTGTTTTTGTATAAGCAAATGAGCTACACAAAATTATTTTATTTTTTTTCATGTTTTCATTTTTTTTTTTTTTCCAGTGTTGTCATTGTCAAACCCAAAATATTTCTTCCTAAAGCAAAAACAAAGGAATGGACTGCTTTGTTCAAATACTTGTAGAGGTCAATGTATTGGTTTATAATTTTTTTTTTTTCATAAAATGTTAATATTTCCCTGATGTTTGATCTCACAGATCGAGATGCAAAATAAAATTAGCTCGTTGGAGAAAGCGGTTGACTCCCGTGAACTCCAGTACTTGGAACTTGAGGTGAGGTGACACATAATTTCAGTAACAATATGCAATACTTAAACTGTTCAAATTAATTTAAAAAAATGTTTGTGTGTGGCTTCATTTTTTTCAAGTTTTTAAAGTCCGGATTTGCCTCAATACATCCATTAAAAAAAATCTAATGTGTAGTTTTTTTTTGTTTTTAGAAATATTTGGAAAATCTCTCTGAAGAGCTGAAGAAGAAAACCAAAATTGCTGATGACCTTCAGGATATGGTACATATGGAGTATTTGTTATACACACTATTGACCCTTATTATTTTGAATTAATGTAATTCACCATTGCTGGTGTGTATGTGTTCCACATTCCTGCACAATTATTTTATTTTTGTACTCTATACCCAATTAAAAATTAGTATGTGCAAGAAGTCATTTAAAGGCTCTTTGTTTTTTTAACTCCTTTGTAGATGTGTGCAGTTGAGCTCTTAACCCCCCCCCCCCCCTTTTTTTTTTTTTTTCAGTGTGGTAAGGACTTGGCTGAAGAAGTGTCAAAGCTTCGCCTTTCTCTAGATGATGCTGAGGTCCTTGGAAGAGAGACAAAGAAAGAATGGGCTGTCCTCCGCAGTGAAAACATTGCCCTGGAAGAGTTGAAGGTAACAAATTAGAGAAAATATATCAACTTCTGTCACATCAAAACATTTGGATTTGTCATCAGAAGATTCATGTGAGAAAAAAGTCATCATTTATGAGCTGGTTCCACCAGCCCTTTCATAAATATTTGCACAGTGGACTGCCCATATTAAAGGTGGATAAGGACAAGGCCGGCCCGCGAATAGCAAATTCCGGTGTTAATTGATTTTTACAAATACATTAAAGAAAAATGTTTTTATTAACTCCTGGAATAAACCGCCAGTAAGCATTTTTCACGAAGCTCATTTTGTTGCCGTCATTATTTTCAGACGACCCTGTCACTCAGCCATGAGAAGATGGAAGCGGAAGTCGACACCCTGCGCTTGCAACTTGAGGCTGAAAAATGCAAATTCAGGAAAATGCAGGCAGATCTCCAGAAAGAGCTCAATGTTGTGTTTAGTGAGAACATGAAGCTAATGTCTCTTCTTGATGGCAAAGTCCCCAGAAGTACGTTTTCCAATATGTCGTAATCCAACTGCCCAGCTTGACAGCAATGGATTTTGAGTGATGGCAAGTCATGAAATTCTTTTTCCGTACACAGATATAATGGATAGTGTGGAACTTGAGAGAACAGTGACCAACCTGAAAACGGAGCTATCGGCATCTCAAGAAGCTGAGGGGATCCTGAGAGCTCAGCTGGAGGAACTGAGGTCACTTCAGGCCCCCCCGTATGAAGTGAACAACCTGGAGGAGCAGGTTTGTTTATGGTGTAAAACTTCAAACTCAAAATGCCATCTTTTGGGGGGGGGCAGGGGAGAACATTTTCCAAGCCTCTAATTTTCACAATATGTATGACCATTTATACTGCTAGATTCCACAAGAAATAGCTTTAAAGTACAAGTAGACCTACAGATTTTCTCAAAATGAGCTGTCCAAGAAAAGTGTAACTTTAAACATAATTGATTCAATTATTAAATGTTGATTTATTTATTTATTACAAAAATAGATTTTCTGAGACATAGAATGTACTGTAGGCTAATGTCTATACAGGAACTTAAAGATATGGGGATAAGAAAAATGTTGTCTTAATGTCTTGTGTTCAGATTTCTGCTGAAGAGATGGAGAAGCAAGAATCAGTGGTTGCGATGCTTACTGCGGAGAGAGACCAGCTCCGGATGGATCTGCAAGAAAATATAGATATGGTCAGCTCTACTAAACCTCTTAACTCTTTGACTGCCAAAAACGTTTAATAACGTTTAGTAAAATCCAAGTGAGTGCCGCCAAAAACGTTAAAAGACGTTAACTATGTTTTTTTAATGGAAACGGGAGGAAAGCCTTGGCCAGCTGTGTTCAAAGTATCAAGCAGATAGAGTTAGTACAATGACTATTTATGGGCACTAGATGGCAGCGATGACTCTCTTTGGACAAGATCGGGTAGGAGTCAGTAGTAGATGACGTGAGGCGGAGCTAGAGTGTTGAGGGGAGAATGGCTGAGGAAGCGAAAATGGCGACCGGTTGCAAGCAGCTCACGCTTGAGCATTTTTTCAAAGATGAAAAGCAACGACCAGTGCTAAAGAGCACATTGATGATGGTGACGCCGATGTTGGCAGCGTTGACGCGGCGGCTTCGATCACGTCGTAAAGCCTCACCGGCTAGCGATGCTAACGCCGGAAAACGTGGTGCACAACCGAGCACTTCTGCACAGGCGGACGTACCCTGAGTCCAATGCATATTCATCGGAAGAGTGGGTACAGTCTGATCATGGAGAAGACACTGGTTCTGGACAACAATGCCACCATGAATGGAGTGGATAAGATGGATCAGAACATCTCTTACCACCCATTCAAGCGGAAAACATTGAAATTGGCACAAAAAATGTGTTGCCAATCTATTTCAAATATGCATGTGCACTGTTTGTGGCATCATTCATCATGGGAAAAAAAAGGTGTCAGATTCACTAGAGTACATAAAAATAATATCGTTTCACAAAAAGCTTGATTTCTACGTATTTTGGTCCGAAACAGAGCATTTGGGTGAAACTAACCTATTTTCTATTGTTGATTACTGAAAAACGGAATAAGGTAGAAACAAACTTTTTTTTCTGATGAAAGATGAGAGTTCAATCTTTCATTTGGTAGTATCTGTGTTTCCATAGTCCAAACACAGCATTTCCTGTGGACCTTGAAAGATCAGTCAAAATGCTTAAATCAGCTGGCACCCACATGTTCTCTTTTCTGAAAATGCTTGGCAGTCAAAGAGTTAATTTCTGTCCTAGCATCGTTTTTGTGTGTTTTTTTTTTTTTTTCATTTCCGTGTCCAAGGCCATAGCCTCATAATTCATTCCATATGTAATTGTCATCAAAACAGACAATTGAGAATCAGGAGGAGCTCAGGACTGCACTTGCGAGAATAGGTACTCTGAAACAACAGCTCAAAGAGTTGGAAGATTCTCGAACATCCAATTTAGGGAAGTCTTTTGATGACATGACTGCAGAGCTTGAGACGCTTCAAATACAAGTATGTTTTCAAAACGTAAAAAAAAAAAGTTGATTTTTTTTGTGTGTTTTTTACTCAGTTATGCATATTTGTTGTACAGTCAGTTGTGAGCTCAGCTTAGTCTGTCTGATTTATTTTCCCCACAGTCATGTTTGTTTTCCCTTTTCAGAAAGAGCAACTTCAGGCTACTCTACAAGAGGTCAGTGACCATAACAAGAAACTAGAGGCAGAGCAGCAGCAATTTATTGATAAGGTGAGTCGAGGCTTTGCTTTTTCATGTTGTCAAAACACATTGCAGATGATGAAACGATTTTGGCATAGACTGCAAATATTTCTATCTATATTATATGTAGCTAAATTGGGATACCTGGTCATTTTTGTCAAATAGGCTGCAGAGAATCAAAGTCTTCTACAGTCTCTCCAATCTCAGCTTCAAGAGCAAGTTCAGAGAAATGATGACATTGAAAGAAATGGTCTAGAGAGACAAGCTCAGCTGGAACATCAAGTTTGTTATTTAGTTATTTATTTGAACGGAACATGTCGTGAATAATTCACTTAATCTCCTTGTTTCCTCATTTTTAGGTTGAAGAGTCTCAAAATCTTCTACAATCCCTTCAAGATGAGTTTGAAGAGCTGAAGCAGAGTAATTGTAATCTTGTCAAGGTTACTGAGGAGGAGTGCGATTTAAAGCAAAGTGTAAGTAATGACAGTTGTCATACTGACATTTTTCCCCATACGATTTGTCCATCCGACATGTCTTTGTTGTCAGTGCCTATAAAAGTACCTCTTTTTGGGCCCTTTTATGCTGCTATTTTTGTCCTTTTTTTATTTATTTATGTTTTTTATATTTGAGTAAATAAGAACAGCGCTTACTTTTATTCAACTCCATCTATTAAATTTTTAAACAAACTATAAAATATTTGGTAAATTAAGAACGTGTATCATGATCACTGGTGAGCTATTTTTAGAACAGACCATCATTATTTGTACAAACTGGCACCTACCCTAGTAAGGCCAATGCGTGTCTCTCATTCTTCCATGCTATGGTACAATAGCAAATACATTACGAACCATCGTCCGTATCACCGTGTTTACCATCTGCAGGTCCTGCATCACCCGTTTGTAAACGACACGTGAGGCATTTTTATTTTTAAACTGTTCGGAGGTGTAGACACTCACACAGCACACAAATTATGCGGAAATATCCGGTCAGTGTCGCTGCTCCACTCCGTATTGGGAATTTCATAGGGATCCAAACCATTTATAACTTTCGTTTTTGCAAGGTAATTGGTCCCGGCCTTCGCGGTCCATTTTGTCTTTGGAAGAACTCACACGATTATTGTATTTTAACATGTTATTCACTCGAAAATGGCGGCGATGACGTCGGCTGACGTAGTGCACAGGCCCTATGGGGAGATGCCACAAACTTCCATGAGTCACACCCCCACGCTGTTTCCGGTTACTGTTGCAACATATAGGCCGTGTCCCAATACTCGCACATCCACCCTTGTGCCCCGCAATTGCGCGTTCCCGTTGATGGGTGTGAGCGCGTAGACTGTCTCAGTTTTCCGAAGCACTCTACAGACGCCCTCGGAGAACTGAGATACCCTGCACAGTCGCACCCATTAATGGGAACCCGCAAATTGAGGCGCACTAGGGTGGCAGTGTGAGTATTGGGACGCGACCTATTACGTCGCAACAGTAACTGGAAACCGCGTAGGCGTGTGACTTATGGAAGTCCCGCCTCCTCCGTGGCATATGTCCTCCCATTCACCTATCCGCGGGTGGGCGTGCAACGTATCACCACGTTAAAAGTCAGAGAACTACGTATATATTTTTTAGGACCCATGGTAGGGCTGAACGATATATCTACAAGTCCACTGTTTGTTCATGTTGAAAATGTGGATCATTTTCAGAAGACGGAGTGCCAGGCTGAGCTTATGATGGCTCAAGAAAAGATCGGACTTCTACAGGAAGAGGTCAACCTGTTTGTGAATGAAAACAGATATGCTGGCGAATCTAAAAATCAGGCATGGAGTATTTTCTTTGTTAAATATACTGAAGTTCTTGACACATTTTATACTGATATTTTATCATATTTACTCTGCATACAGTTATTTTCTTTAAACCAAAGTCTCACATCCTCACAGATCCAGAAGCTGGCTGAGGAGCTCGAGTGTGTGACCGCGGAGCGAGACAACACTCAATCTGAGATGGAGAAGCTGGTGTGTCAAGTGACGTCTCTCAGTGAAGAGCGAGATCAGCTGCATGACCAACTTGAGGTACTGCGGCAGGAGACGAGCCAGCTAAGAGCAGAACTGGAGCTGATGGCAGGAACACATCGTCTTGAGGTTTGTTTGACACAATTCTACTTGTGGAAAATTGAGTTCAGCCTTAAACTTTTGGTGTTTTGTAAAAAAAATTCTGAAGATCAGCATGGTGCACCGATCACAATTTTCCAATCTTTTAAAAAGTTTGAGCTGCCAATCCTGATTTTTCCGATCTCGATTGATTTTTTTTTTTTTTTCATAACAAGCAGCATACACCTTCAGAGTTCCAATCTTATTCTATTGAAAAATATTGACCAATATCTGTGAAATAATACAAACTGGTTGTTTTAACTGCAAATTAAGTAGTTCTCTGAAATAAAAACGAAAAGCCTATTAGTCATCTCAGCAAAAGAGGACAGTGGCTGACTTTTTTAGACCTCTGAGGAGGGAGATGAGATCAGTGGAAAAGATCGGTTTATATTTAAGGACCGATCTCCCAAAACAAAGGAAATCGGGGCCGATAAATCGACCGACTGATCGATCGATGCACCCCTATTTTGGTCTTGTCAACCCCAAATAATTTCCAGAATAGGCACGTGGACTTAAGTCTTGCTAAGTTTATTAGTCACTAATACAAGACATCGATTCCATGTTGTCACTTGTAAACACTTCTCACGGCTGGCACCACCGAGTCACGTGACTGAATCCTGCCCGCTGATTTGCAGAATCAAGACTTATCACTTCCTCCTCTTCCGTCTCTGCACGCTGATTCGCCAAATGAACTTTCATCACTTCCTCCTACTTTTCAGCCAATAAGTTGAAGTTTAGAGATAGTATTAAAACTCGATAATGTCCAATTGGACATTGTGAAAAGACGAGTTGAATATCGATGACGATGATTACCGCCCACCCCTACTAATGGGTATTAAGTTGTTTTTTTATTGCCTTTTAAATGTCTTCATATTAACTCAAAGAAACCTGTAAGGGACCCTGATCTGTAAACTCCTTGTTTCCTCTTTTAGGTCAAAGAGTCTCAAAATCTTCTACAGTCCCTTCAAGATGAGATTGAAGAGCTAAAGCAGAATAATTGTAATCTTGTCCAAGTCTGTGAGAAGCAGTTTGATTTAAAGGAAAGTGTAAGTAATGAGAGTTGTCATGTTGACTTATTTTTGTTTCTGTTAAGTGTCGTCGGTGCTCATAAAATACCCCTCCTTTTAAACAGATAAAGATTTTGAGTGCCGAGCTTGAAACTGTAAAAGCAGAGCGGGATGCCCTATGTTTGAACAAGGAGGCTGGACATCAGGCTTTCACGGAAGAGAATCACAAGTTGCTATCCAGAGTGAAGTTTCTCAGTGAAGAGACGGATCAACTCCTTGAGACGGTGGAGGAACTGAGAAAGGACAATATTCAACTCAGAACAGAAGTGGAGGAAAATGAGGACATGGTGAGATACTTTGCATATCTTAAAGGCTTGGTTGTAAACTTGATCGATTGTATGCATACCGTGCAACCGGTTAAGTCATCCTGAGGCGAAGTTGGGTACACGACGGGTCAATTTGTGGTCTTAATAGAAGTGCACTGTATTTGTTCATGTTGAAAATGTGGATCATTTTCAGAAGACGGAGTGCCAGGCTGAGCTTATGATGGCTCAAGAAAAGATCGGACTTCTACAGGAAGAGGTCAACCTGTTGATGAATGAAAACAGATATGCTGGCGAATCTAAAAATCAGGCAGGAAGTATTTTCTTTGTTAAATATACTGAAGTTCTTGATACATTTTATACTGATATTTTATCATATTTACTGTGCATACAGTTGTAGTTACTTCCTTTAAATGAAAGTCTCACATCCTCACAGAGGCTGGCTGAGGAGCTCGAGTGTGTGACTGCGGAGCGAGACAACACTCAATCTGAGATGGAGAAGCTGGTGTGTCAAGTGACGTCTCTCGGTGAAGAGCGAGATCAGCTGCATGACCAACTTGAGGTACTGCGGCAGGAGACGAGCCAGCTAAGAGCAGAACTGGAGCTGATGGCAGGAACACATCGTCTTGAGGTTTGTTTGACACAATTCTACTTACTAAGTAGTTCTCTGAAATAAAAATGAAAAGCCTATTAGTCATCTCAGCAAAAGAGGACAGTGGCTGACTTTTTTAGACCTCTGAGGAGGGAGATGAAAACTAAGGAAATCGGCCGGCTGATCGATCGGTGAACCCCTAGTTATTTTGGTCTTGTCAACCCCAAATTATTTCCAGGCTTGGGAGGTGGACTTCAGTCTTGCTAAGTTTATTAGTCACTAATACGAGACTTTGATTCCGTGTTGTCACTTGTAAACACTTCTCCCGTCTTCCTCACGGCTGGCGCCACCGAGTCACGTGACTGAAGTCTGCCCGCTGATTTGCAGAACGAAGACATATTACTTCCTCCTCTTCCGTCCGTCTCTGCACGTTGATTCGCCAAATGAACTTTCATCACTTCCTCCTACTTTTCAGCCAATCAATTGAGCCGCGTCCCCCATTTAGAGATAGTATTAAAACTCGATAATGTCCAATTGGACATCGTGAAAGCCAAGTTGAATATCGATAACGATGATTATCGCCCACCCCTACTAATGGGCATTACGTTTTTTAGTTGGTTTTTTTATTGCCTTTTAAATGTCTTCAATTTAACTTGAAGAAATCTGTAAACTCCTTGTTTCCTCTTTTAGGTCAAAGAGTCTCAAAATATTCTACAGTCCCTTCAAGATGAGATTGAAGAGCTGAAGCAGAATAATTGTAATCTTGTCCAAGTCAGTGAGAAGGAGTTTGATTTAAAGGAAAGCGTAAGTAATGAGTTGTCATACTGACTTATTTTTATATTTGAAAAGAGGTCGACCTGTTGAGGAATGAAAACGCGAGTAAAACTCAAGAACTTCAAAATCAGGCATTTATTATCATCTTTGTTAATATGGACCTATGGCTTTATTTCTAAATATACTTCCGCTCTCTATTTTATACTGATATTTTATGGTGTTTACTGTGTAAATAGTCGTAAACATTTCATTGAAACCAAAATCTCACAGATCCAGGCGCTGACTGAGGAGCTCGAGTGTGTGACCGCGGAGCGAGACAACACTCAATCTGAGATGGAAAAGCTGGTGTGTCAAGTGACGTCTCTCAGTGAGGAGCGAGATCAGCTGCATGACCAACTTGAGGTACTGCGGCAGGAGACGAGCCAGCTTAGAGCACAACTGGAGCTGATGGCAGAAACGCATAGTCTTGAGGTTTGTTTGTTTGACACAATTCTACTTGTGGAAAATTTTGCTCAGTCTATAACCTTCAGTGCTTTTAGTAGTTTTCCTGAAGCTCAGCCTGTATGTTCGGGCTGCACGATATTGGAAATATGTGAACAATTTTTCACTAGCCCTAATTCGCGGGGCACATCATAGTACTTCCTAACCATGGCAAATGCTATTTTAAATGCAGACAAAATATGTGCTTCCATCCATGCAAAGAAATGACAATTCAAGGATGGCACAAGACTAATTGACTATTAAAGAGCTACGTTATTGTTGATCTCTGCAATGTAAGAGAACACGATTGAGCCGAATCGGTTAAGTTTGCAGCTTGAAAACTGGAGGCCAACATTCAGCGTGAGTTGGGTCCATTCATCGGCTTTTTAAGACTTTGTCACAGACGCCAAAGAACAAGGCGTGCCGATTTTGATCAGAACATGCAACAATGCATATTTCTTCTTCGTCTTCTAAATACTAATGCTCAAACTTGGCCTTAACAAACAAATATTGTGAATGAGGATTTCTTACAAATGCTTATTGATTGCCTTTTTAGTTACAGCAACTAAAGGAGCAGCTGAAAACATTCAAGGAAAATGAAACGGTGGCTCAAGCTGAGGCCGTCGCATCACAGCAGGTTTGTTATTAACTCCGTTTTTTTCACTTTTAGTTCTGTTCTTTACATATCCGCCAGGTTTAAAGCCACACTCTTTCCCATGAAAAGTAAGTAAATGTTTGTTATTGTTCTGTACAGAAGACAGTAAAACTGGCTGATCTTTAGTAGTTTGGGTCAACAACTGGAGCAAAACAAAACTATTATTGGACTGAAACATTTGAAGGGCATATTGGAATTGACTTAATTTTTCTTTTCTTTTCTTTTTTTTTTTTGCATAGTGTTTACATAAGGTTGACTTACCTCCACCAGCAAACCTTAGATGATTCTAAACTTAATTTAACAAGCATAAGACAAAGGTTGCACATTTTATTTCAATTGTCTTATGGGTGCTATGAATGAGATGTTTTTTGAAATAGTTGGGTTAATAAAAACTAAAATGTATGTATGCCCAAATTGGCACAAAGTATACTCAGTAGTTTAGACCACTGGTTTTCCTCATCATAAAACTGTTCATTGACACTCAAGGTTTCTTCCTCCTGTTCTCGTTGGCCTTTTCAGTTGCTGGTCGAACCAAACGCAAGCATCTCTGTAGCCAATGAGAAGCTTCGAAGTTGCGACTGGGACTTGATGGTTTCCGGGGTGACGGCGTCATCAAGGCTGCATGACTTGACTTTGCGTCTTCAGGTAAAATGCATCGTGTTGCATTCGCACGGCGTGTCTGGATGTGTTGATATGATTTCTCTTCGCTTTCACATCACAAGGATTGCGCAACCTTCAGTACTTTTCTCATACGCCTCAAATGATCCCGTTTACAGGAATTGTTTGGAAGATTCCAGCAATTTATCGACAAAGCCAGCCAGCCTCACGCCGCGTTCCAACGTGGCGCCCTGGTGGTGGAATGTTTCCTGAACGACGACGACTACGGCTCCTTTCCTCAAGACACGCGGAAAGCTCACAACGTCGTCTGTGAGCTGGGACTCAAGAATTTGAGGACTCTCCAGAATATTCATGTAAATAATCACACTGTACATTCTTTCCATTGATTTCCTTGAAGTCCTTTCTTGACATACAAAATTCTCTTGCTTTGCTTTCCCAGAATTCCGTTGTAGGGAAGGCTAAACTATACAAGAAGTTTTTTCAGGAGTTGGTCAGAATTGATGTGTGCGTCTTTAAGGAGTGGTGCTCGCAGGATGTTTTGAGATGCAGAGCTTCCTCTCCCAAAGATGTGCACTGTCGCACAGATCAGGAACACAGACTTGATGAACTGCTAAAAAAAAGACAGTTGTATGTGCAGGTGAGCTGACCCCAACTCATTTTTATTCCTGTAAATCTGTACAGCAATCCTCTGCGCAATCGCTAATTCACCTACAGTATGACTTTACCTGTTTGAATATTTTAGGGCACCTATTCCGTTATTCGCTGAAAAACTCATATTCTTTGTTTATGTTTGGGCCAAAGCAAAAAAAAGTATTGCATTGGGCTCTTGTTTGCGTAAAAAAAAAAAAAAAATTATAGACTTTTTATTTATTTATTTATTTAATAAGCTATATGCCACAGAGGAGGCGGAACTTCCGGGTTTTCACCCATCCACTTTGTTTCTGTTTCTGGTTTGCGCCGTGTGGGCCGCGTCCCAGGACTTGCGCTTCCGCCTTTGAGGCTGCGAGTGTGTAGTGTCTGTCTCAGTGTCCGAAATATTTCAGATAGCCGAGACGCCCTCCCGCCGATGAGCGGGGACCGTGCGGGTGGGGGGGTGCTGATGTGTAAAAGTCGAACGTCCGTGGCATCTACCCCTTTAGTGAGTGGAGGCGGGGCGTGGGGTAAACCATTATTCGCTAAAAATCCTACCCGTTTGCATTTTGGTGCTAGTTCTGAGTTGCCCTAAAATGCTGCAAAAAGATGCCAAAGATGAATTAGAAATTGTTTTGTTACAGTATACAGTATGTGTGGTCTATTTAGTATAGACAACTCAACATTTTGGTGATGGTGGGTACTGGGTATTAATTTCTGGCGGTTTTTCTATCATGCTGGGCTTGGGATTGACTGCACTGTATGATCTTTGCTGCTTTTAAAATGGACGAACATGCTTTTGGTTTGGTTTTACAGAAAATGGGCGACTTTTTGGAGAACCTTGGGGCAGGCTTGCATTCTTACCGTAGTGAAGTTTCTGCTGAGGTCAGAGAAAGGTCGAGGTTCTTCAAGCAGGTGCAGGATGAGCACGACAGGCCACCATTAGTTGTCAGCAGGCTGCACCGCATCTTTAGTGCTGAGATTGACAGAAGATCTGCAATGATGCAAAGCAGAGAGAGGATTTTGCAGGTATGTTGTCTGTACTCATTACTTTTTTTTTCTTTTTTACTCAACTTGGTCAACAATTTTGCCTTTTTCCTATTTGCTAAGTAGGAAGAAATAGCCAGTCTTTAATATAACGCTCCTTTTAAACAGATGGAAACAATTAAATATTTAAATGCTGTTTTGTTGAACTTGAGGAGAAAGTAACTGCATATGACCTTGGATGTTGCGATATTGCTTGTGCAGTGTTTCCATCATTTGTTTCAATGCCCTTTTCACCACTCACAAAGTTGTTTTAAAGGAACTACAAATTTGCAGAACATTTGTTGAGCTGGCGAGAAAACTTCAGAATGTGTTAAAGTCTGACTGGGATCATGTGTAGGACCATCAAGATGAAGTTCTTTGATATTATAAAGTTATGTGATTCAGTTTGGTTGGACAATGAAAAATGTTCGGTTGTGATATTCTGATCATTTCTTCCAGATCCTAAAACTGTAACATTTAAGTACAAGTAAAAAAAATTTTTTAAAAAAAAATTAAATTAGTTGGACTTTTGATGTAATTTGGCCATTTGAACTTCAGGTTAGTGTTATCATAAAGGTGCCACTAAAAAAAACTGTCGAAAGTGTCCTGAAAAACGACAAAGGAAAATTGCTGTACTCAAAGCAGCCGCAGAAATTTTTGGTCAAACCAAACAATAGGCAAAATTCACCAATATTAGTGTGTTTTTTTTTTTGTTTTTTTTGAAGGTTGTTAGTAAATCAAATGACAGTATGTTACAAGTTTTAGTCCAACCGCAGCTTTTTTTATGTTCCCCGAGGAGACGCCCATTGCACTTAGGCACAAAAGACCCCGTAGAGCAAAAGAGAATTGATGGAAACGTGCGAAATAAAATGTGACTTTGGATCTGATCAAATTGCCTTTGCATACACAAGCTCATCGTTTCTCTGAACCGCCTGCAGGGCATATTTGATGAGCGCAATGTTCGGTGCGAGGAATTGCAGCAGCTGAATGCGCAGGCTCAGTTCCAGTTGGAAGAAGAAAAAAGCAAGTGTGCCGATCTGCAACAGAAGCTGGGGGAAGCTCCAGCCAGGTCAGAGCTGACTGTCCTCTGTAACAACCAACAACTACTCCGTCAATCTGAGGAGAAAGTAAAAGTAAGTATCATCGATTTAGGTTCATGGCTATCAACAAATTATGCTCGACATTTATATTGCAACTTTTTGAGTTCACTCGGTGACCAAAAGGAAATTGCAATTGCTCCTAATATTACACGCAAGTAAATTCTGTGAAAATAATAGACAAATGCATCTATTGAGAATGACAGCCAATTATCTTACTTTTGTAATGCCCAGATACCAAACATCCCCTACGGTACGGTAGTATCATATAATTATGATCAGGCTTTCTCGACAGTTATTCATGATAGCAGCCACCTTGCACAATTAGGCATGACTTCAAATTCAGTTCTGAAGATAGAAGTGTGAGCAAAAGTATCGCTTTTGTCCTTTAGGGCTAATTAGTATTAGCAAAGTAGTGACATGTTTTTATTTTTTACCAGGTTTTGTGGCTGAAGAATAAGATGTTGGAAGAGGCCCAGCGAAAAGGGAGCAGCTACAAGATGGCCGATCAGCAACATGAGGCGCAACTTCGGGCCCAAGTTGAAGAGCAAAAGCACAATATCAAAACCCTGAAGAACCAACTGCAAGAGTCTGAGGTTGGTTTCAACTTAACCTCTCTTGGGGCTTAGCAATATGGCCCAGGGGGAAAAAGAAAAGAATTGTATGTTTTTAATTGACATATTAAACCCAACAAACATTAATTTAAAGAAAAGATCCTGTGTTCATACGTTTACTGATTTTTCATAGCTAGTGCCTAAATTCCTTATGCCACAATTAAGTAGTAACTCTTGTAAACCACCCCTCAGCATTACATTTGGATAGAACAGAATGAACAATGTAGAATTTTTTATTTTAAAAACCCACTATTCATTTCAATAATCAAAAAATGTTCTATCACATCAATGTACTTTTTTTTTCCCCATAGGTCTAGTAATCGCTAATTGTATTACATACTGTAAGTCACGCCGCACCTTACAGGAGGCTCACATCCCGAAGGACGGAGACAAACTTGCGTACGCAAACGGCTTGCGTAGCGTGTTCTCTCTGAGGCACCTTAGTGCGTTGAGTCTAAAATTCAGAAACTTCAATTTTAGGTCTTAAATATCTCAAAAGCACCCATATTTTCATCCCAAATATATTTTACCCAAGTCTTAAAATTCTTATATCCGCTCTGTCCATTCTGAGAACTTTCTGTAGAAAAAAAAAAAAGTGCCCCGTTGCGTTTTTACTGTCTGGTGCTGAAAAACGTCAACACCAAAAGCGAAAGGAGGCATTTGAGGGGATGCGTTTTTTTTTTTTGTAGTCAATGTAATTCGGGCAGGCGGGTAGTTCGTAGCGGTTAGCATAGCATCTAGTTTGTTTCATTCGGATCCCGGCAGATAAAAGCCTACGATCGCTGCAAATAGATTTACGCAAAAAAAATATATAAAGTTGGAAACTTTGGACGTGAAGGCCCTTGAGTTGCACACGAAAGCCAGAAAGCGCCAGCTTGCTATGACTTGAACTTGGTCTAAAAAAAATTCTCATAATCATCTAAAAGGGTCTAAAATTTAACTTTCCTGCAAGAACCCTGTTTAAAATGTTGTTGCATTCTATTAGTTCACCACTAGGTGGCAACAATTTCTACATACTACCTTTTTTTTTTAAGTTTAAAATAAACATGAACATTTTTAGTAAGTCAGTGTCCCATCACTAGTGAGCTATTTATAGAACAGACCCGTGGGCTATGTATAGTAAAAAGTAGTAACATGTTCTCTTTATCGGGCGTTGTGGCTAAAGAATAAGAAGCTAGAAGAGGCCCAGCAAGAAAGCAACAGCTACAAGATGGTTCTCCAGCAACTTGAGACACAACTTCTGGAAAGTCGGGCCCAACTTGAAGAGCAAAAGAACGATATCAAAATCCTGAAGGGCCGACTGCAAGAGTCTGAGGTTGGTTTCAGTGTCATTACTTGAAAGCTATGAGGGCACATAATTCAGGATGACCTCATACACTACTGAAACGCTCTTGTTAGATCACTGGTATGATCTCACACACTTCTGATTTTCACACCAACAACTGCAATTATCACACGCAACTCAAAAGCTCTTCCACATCCTACTGAATTTTCTTCCCTCACACACTGCACTTTTTTTTTTTCTTCACTCGTACACAAAAAATGGTCTCAAATGCCACTTTTTTTGGTGTGTTTATTTTTTTTAAATAAATTATTTTTTGGTCATATTCACAACTGGAACCCACACGTACTTTAATGCGACACTGTTATTTACGCACCGCTTTCCTGATTTAGAAACGTGAATCGCCTTCAGCTGCTGATCTGCAGAAAGCCCAAGCTCGATTGTACATGAAGGAAATGGAGCTGAGCGTTGCTTATGATAAGCATCAACAAGAGTAAGGACCTGCCACAACAGTACCGGTACCATCGTCTCCCTGTTCTTCACCTTGTGCACCAAATGTTTGCCTGTCAGGATCCAGAGGATGACCACCGTTCTGCATGCGAAGGAAGCGTCAGTCAGGACACTGAAGGAATCTTTAAGGACATTGCAGCAGCAAGGAGAGATCTCGTGTAAGGCAGTGGCTCGCCGTACTTTTTACCACAGAAAAATACTGACCACCATTAAAATGCAACAGTAGGCCCAGATGTTCTTTAAAAATGAGGCTTATCATTGGAAGCCACCGGTAACATTATACACTGTGCTTAAATATAAAAAATAAAATGAATGAATTGATTAAAATGTATATCGCACATAAGCGTTAAAAAAAAATGGTGGAAAACTGAGTTATAAAAGATATATATATATATATAATCTGTACTTGAAAAACATGCTCTGCTGGATAAAAAAAACAAACATTTGTCAAGTACAAAAAAGAGCAATTGTATTATTTTTATTTATTTATTTTATTTTATTTTTTGAAGTTTTTTTTCATCGATTAACCAAACAATCGTGGGGGGGGGGGGGCAGGCCATATAGAGCGAGAGTTTGGCCAGCTGTTTGTTTCAGCAGGGTAACAAGATGGCGTCCATATGTCATGTGACCAGCTGTTTACCAATCACGCTGTAGCCAAAGTCTCTTTATACGGCTCTGGGAAGGACTATCTTTTTCCTGATTACTGTTTAATAAATTATTTGCCATTGTTTAGTGATTAGAAAAATTTCACTTGAGAGGGATAATGCATATTGAGTTATTAGTTCATCATTGTTTTGCAAATAACAGTGTTCCCTCGTTTATCACGGGTGTTGCGTTCCAAAAAATACCCGCGATAATGGAAATCCGCATTAATTTTGCACAAATTTTATTTTCCCGTTATATTTGTTTTTTAATTTTGGTATGATTTTTAGTTTATTATAAATGCTTTTTCATTCATCATGCGTTTTATGTTACACCCACTGTAGCACTTTGAGGTTTGATATCAAACGTAAAGTGCTTTACAAATAAAATTTATTAATATTATTATATGTTCTTTTTTCATTTACATTAATTTTTTTTCCATTAAAAGCATTTTTTTTTTTCTCATTATAAAGCACAATATATATATATATATATATATTCGTTTTGTTCATACTATATTTTTTTTCATTTATTATTTATGTTTTAAGGCTGTAAAACACCTCACAACACACTTTATACATGCACTTTTCTCCCGTAGGCGTTAACATTTTCTCACATGCTGTATCTTTTATTTAAATGGCGGACAGCGGCGGCGACGTCCATGCATACACTGTTAAAAAAACAACCAAAAAGTTAAAAAAAAAAAAAAAAGCAATGTGAAAGATGAACCCGTGAGAAAGGAGGGAACACTGTATTGGAAAATGTCAATGTTATTTTGATGATACAAAGTTTCTTGAATGTTTCTTTAGTCTTGCAGGGCGAAGAGCTTCATGAGCGATTGGTGAACCCGCGAGGTTTGAACAAGCACAGCGCAGTGCTGCAAAAGAGCGCACTGGAGGAGGAAGTCAAACGGCTACAAACTCAAATCGCGCAGCTTGAAAAGTAAGACGAGCACGCAGCGTAAGTAAGTGTGGATTTCCTCTTGACGTGTTCCGTTTCGCCCCCCAGCGTGATTTCCAGCCTGCAGGCTGACGTCAGCAAATGGAAGAACAGAGCCATCAAGCTCAAGTCAAAGGCCAAAGAGAACGTCCAGTCGGCGCTGCCGTGCACGCCCACCAAACATGGACTTCCCGTCTGCCCCGACTTCTTCCCTCAGTCCCCAAAGAAGTCCGCATTTGCGCCCCTAAAAGTCAAGGACTCCCCCAAGACGACGCTGTTGGATTCGCCAAGAGTCCCACTGCTTGACTCTCCCAAAAGCAAATTTTTTGACAAAGCTGCAAATGACGACATCCTCTCCAGAACCTTTCCCAGGTTGTTCTTCGATAATTCCAGTCTCGGAATCAGTGCAGGTAAACAAATCCCACCTTGGAAGTGCCGTTTATTTGCAATTCTGCCATGATGAGGATGTTGTTTGTCTTTGTTAGATGTTTCCGGTGTTCCCGATGGGGAATCTGCGGACACAAGTAACTAGCCAATCACATTTTGGGTGCTAACTAACATCTCGTCACCGCCAGGGTTATTATAGTTTGGGAATTTTTCATTTTCGTTAGTTTTTATTTCGTTTTCAAGGTGATTCTGTTCATTTGTATTATTTTGTTATTTCATAAATGCTTAGTTTTAGTTAGTTTAAGTATCAGTTTTAGTTTAAAAAAAAAAAGTGCATTACTTGTGCGCAATATTTAAAAAAAAAAAAAACAACAACATTGGAGCAAACGTCATCTGAAGGTGCTTTTCTATTGGCTGCTGCTCGATGACGTCACTTTTGTGTAACACACTTTCAAATGTCCTTATTCCGGTTAATATCAAAATAAATCTACTTAAAATCACATTTCAAATCATCTCCAAAGGCGTATGCATTAAATTTATTACCAAAGACTAAAACAAAGGACATTTTTGCTATAATTATAGTTGGTTAGTTTTGTAAACATAAAATGTAGTTTCAGTTTTAGTTTTTAAAAAGCATCTTCGTATTTATTTTATTTCGTTAACGAAATAGTTTTTTGAATTTTAGGTTTAACTTTGTTCACCACCCTAAAAATAATTGCCCCGCCCCAAAAATCACAAAAAGTTTAACCAAATATTGATTATACAGGATATACACAAAAAAAGGGAACTTTTTAACAATCCAATAAAACCAAGAGTGAGAAACAATGTTGAAATTTTCCTTTTTATTTTTCTTTTCATTTTTTTTTTTATTTTTATTTTTTTTATTCTTCCTACACGAATCCACCGGAATCTGCTGTTGAGATTCCTCATTGACCGCTGCAACATCTCAGCTGGGATTGCAGGGATTCCGTCATTGTTTGATTGTTAAATGGCATGTTTTAAGGTTTCAATTATTATGAATAACACATTTTTCTTCCATCACTTTTGGTTTTATTGGCTTGTTAAAAAGTTCCCATTTTTTTGTGTCACCCTGCATTTTTAAGAAGTTGATTTCAGGGGTAAAATTCATGATGCTATGTTGTTGCAGATTTTAGCAGACAGAAGTGGCTCCCATTATAATGTGGATGTTTTAAGGCAAAAATATTTTGGGTCAAAATACGACTAAGGCAATTTGTAAGATGTTTGACGATTGACATTTGTTTGCACTGACACGACGACCTGCAGCCACATGCACATCCTCCCTTTTTGGCGAATTCATATTTCTCAACGTGCGTCGCATCACTACCTTGGGCCAATCTTTAACTGATTATACAACATGTTATAATGTTGGAGCATAACTTTACCAACACTGGTGGGTTGTTTTGCACGTGATGAATGAAAAATCAAGACTCCTTTTCTGTTTGGACGACACTTGCTTTAAAACAAGTGTCAAACAATTGATCAGATGATGTGAAACAAATGCACGGGGAGGTGTTTTCAGCACAATTTCTTGGGCTCAGCAAGTAAAGGGGCAGAAAAAATGTCAAGTGGTGTTATTTCCACAGGTACTTTTATTAATGACTATCAACCCCCCCCGCCCCCCTTATTTTGCAGATGCCAATTCGGCTGGATGCCAATCTCAGCCACTGGATGGGCCAGAAACGTGTATCACACAGTGAATATAGTTCTTAGCTCATACACCATTCATTGTTCAGCATTCTTAATTGTTCATTGTTTTAAATCCATTTTATTAGAATTCAATAAAAGCAAACACTTTAATTATTGGCAGTGTCATTCAGTGATTTATTTTTGATTCCACATGAGAAACTGAAAATATTTTGAGCATTTAAAAAAAAAAAAGTATCTATTTCTTTTACTGAGAGCATTTTGTGTCCTGTGCTGTCATTAAGAGAGGGACATGGAAGTAATATATTTTTTAGGTGCAGTTAACAAAAATGCTGTTTCTGGTGTTTGTAAAAAAAAAAATATAGAAAAAAAGGGGGGTGAGGAACTAAGTGTGTGTAAAGTATTTAGCCGTTAGCAGTTGTTTACTCAAGCAACACACTAAATGCACTCTCCAAAAAAATGACCACTATAGCATTCATTTTTTGCTAAGTGTTTACCCAAAGCACGTTCACTATGTCTGTCCGCGCGTGCGTTTATTGAGGGGCCCAGACACGCGTGTTTTTCCAGGTTTAACTACCATTGTGGGGACCAACTTGAAATTGTGGTGACATTTCTTGGTTTTAGAGTTTAAGTTTGAATCGGGTTATGGTTGAGGTTAGGTTAAGAAATGGGGGTAGGTAATCATTTTGTATGGTTAGGGGAAGGGGCTAGGAAATGAATCATGTCAATGAGTGTGTGTGTGCGCACCAGATGATTTTCCCACATACTACATTGCATTCCAAACTATTATTATGCATGTATGGTTTAAGTTTAATAAGCAGTTTTTATTTGATGTTATTTGTCCTGTCTATTTATTTTTGCCGTATAGAAAATACGTGAATGAAATTGATTTTAGATTAAACCGTTTACATGTTAAAAGAAAAAAAAAGTACATTATCAATTAGACTTGTTTTTGTTTGGAATGTTGCCATAAGTATTCCATTGCAGTGTCACCGTCCAACCAACAGGGAGCACACTTACCCCAGTTGCAGAATTGTCTAAAAAAAAGTATTTGCTCTTTATCTTGCCCTTAATTAGGCCGGCTATGCCATATATTCTTTAGTTGTGGCTACTGGCACTCATTTGCGATTCGCTGGAATTCCAAAGCTTTTGGGGTGAATTTGTAATTGATAAACATCACACGTTCTGAATTTCTTTGAATCATGGCATTTTGTTGCCGATTTTCTTGATCTTTTGGCGGACTTCATTTCATCCGACAGGTTTCTATTTCGGTGTTTGCTTACTGAGCGGATCTAGAACTAATCAAGCTCGGGTGTGTCTTTGGTAATTAATTTTTTGGGGATGATTTTAAATGTGATTTTAAGAATGAAGCACATTTCTGAAAAATGTCATTAGCCACAGTAAGTTCATTAGGTGTCAAAATCGTTTTTCACACGGGGCCAGGGTTTATACGAGTAGTTTTCACCATCATTTTATGTTTACTTGGGCTAGCTTTGTCTGATACTTGCGTTGAAATTTATTTATTTTTTAAACCTCTTTTGGAAGATTTTTTTTTTCTTCATGTTATTCTGCCCTTCAGAAGTTCACCGTTTGAGTTTGTGCAACCTTAGAGCGCCCTCCAGGGGTTGCTTTGTTCATTGTTGTGGTGAGAAGAGAGAATTCCAATGTGGCAGCACGCAACGCCGACTCGTTTGTGTTACGCGAACTGTTGGATCCTGTTAAGTTGTTGCTTTGGACAAGAATTGTCCGTAAGTACATGTGATGTTAAGAAAATAACACTGTGTATTCATTTTAGTTAATTTAGGACAGTATTAGAGATAAGAGACTGTTGTGCAATGTAACTAGCTATTAGCATGAGTGTGTGTCGTGTACAGTTAGCTAATACACATTGTTTGTTTTTTTTAGTTTTACGACGACCTAAAGAGGGTAATAGTCAGAGGCCATTGTTCAAATAAACAGCCCAAAAGGAAAACAAAGTCTGGTTATTTGGAACGTCGTTAACTCGTTGTCTAGCTGGTGAAATCTCGGAGCGAGCAAAGCATACATGTCACTGTATTTGTTAGGAGTTTGTTTTACTGCAAAGAATAAAACGCAGTACATCATCTTTGTCCAGTGGAATATGAATTCATAGTACGATACCCTGGACTTGATCAATTCCGGGCCACAGATGCAAATTAATAATTCAATTTAATGACAATTTTAGATGGACTAAAAGGCACAGCACTTTTTATTCGTTTTAAACGTCACATATCACACCAGGTTAAGCTGTAATAAATTCCTCTTCTAGCCTTTATGCTGTGTACATTGCCGAATATGCGGATAAGAATCCAGTCAAGCAGTTTTAAACATTTTCAGGGGGAAAAATGTTTATTTCATGCTTGGGTGACAATTTCATAATGAACAAAAACAGTGCCACAGTGCTGAATTTTGTTTGAACTTAAACCAATTCAGCATTTTTTAAAAACAGTGTGCGCCGTACGTGAAATTGAACATGCCACACATAAAATGCAGATGTTAACACAGATTGTTTAAAAAATGTACCCAAATCAATGCATTGGGACATTTGGGAGGTTCCTGAATCTAAAATATTGACTTCAAGCAACAATCACATTTTTAGGCCCCTCTTGCAGTAGGGAGAAGCTGGCGAACGGTTTCATCTGTAGACATGCTAAGAAACACACATCACATCAAACATGTCACCACAATGGCAGAAAAAAAAAAAGGGACCTCCGAGTCCTCCCCCCATCTTCTGCCCCCATCAACATGGGACAAAAAAAAAAAAGTTTAAATTTGGTTTCAGAGAATGAACATAACAGTGTGGAGACGTTCGGCTGTCAGGTAAAATGACTGATCGCTTTTACTGTATTGTGACTTTGAACTCGGTGACGTTAAGAAGACAGATTGTTTTTGTCAAGCAGAGGGAAAAAAACGACCTTGAACCAAAAACTCCTTTTACAACTGTGAACAGTCTAAAAATATTCAACCCCCTTCAGAAGTGAAAGTGATGGAATTTCGAGGACCTGATGTCACTACTGGCTAAGGAACATTAGCGCATACCTACAATATATATTTTTGTCTTTATTATTCAAAGAGAGCTATCATTTAGCAAACATCGAGGTCCAAAGGTGAAATGGGAATATTTGAATACGTGTAATGAAAGGCAACAGATGAAAGGTGCCTATTGGTGGTGTTTGAATCTCGCTTGAATTCGGCTTCTTTTTGTTCATTTGGCAATGTTACTTGTTCTGGTGCTAATTATACAAGCTCGCTAGTCCTCGCACCTTCACAAAGATCCAAACACGACTGTTTTTGACATGTTCATTTAACGTTCCAAATCAGATGTAAATATGCAAAGAAGGTCCCATTGGGATTTCTTTGATATGCAAATATTGAAGTGCAAAGAAAGGTAGGGGAGATATTTAAAGTCCATGTAAAGTGAAAATAAAGATGTCTTGTAAATCTGATGCGCTGCAATACATAATGCTGTTAACAACTCTGCCAAAAATTAATGTTGTTTTTTTTTAATTATTATTTTAATCGTCAAGTGTATGTATATGTGTGTGTATATATATATATTTAAAAAAATGGTTTCAAGATAGTCAAAAATGTCCCCACTCTAACGCTGTCTATATGTTTCAGTTGTGAAAATATATCAACTTAAAGTGTTTGGGATGTTTCCCACCGATTCATCGCTGTCCTTCGCTAGCCACCAGCTAGCTCACGTGATTGCAGGTTTGTGGGGCCCTTTTTGAGCGGGGGGGGGGCGTTGGACTCCGTTTTACCATCTCACTTTGTAATTTAAATAAAACGAACGCTGTTCTGTAAATTGTGACATCAAGGGAAGAGACATTTTCAGGAATAGCTAGCTGAAAAGTTAGCTAGCTAGCTAACTGCATTGTAGCGCTAGAAATGATAGTGGGAGAAGGGAAGCCGCTAACGGCCATCTTACGTTGCCATGTGTAACGGCGCTTATGGATAGCAAAAAAAAAAACAAAGAGAGAGAGAGTGCATACTTAGACTGCACTTTGCACTGATCTTAACATGATATTCTCTTCGGCTATAAATGTGAGCTTCCACTATAAATGGTACATGGAAGGGCTAATTCGTTAATATTGGCACTTTCAAGCCCACTTGCAGCAGCCAGATAGGGACTTGATAACTTAAAACATTTCACCCCACTCATCAATTCTGCATCTGACAGAATAAACAAATTCAAAGGTTCATATTTGCAAGTGGGCTTCAACGGACTCGACACCTCACATCTCCCTGGCCGGTTATCTTTTGGCTGTAAAAGAAAGGGAAGGTCAGTGTTTACACAATTCACTCCTGCACCATAAATCACTTGAAATAATCTTGCGTGTTATGCCAAGACCAGATCCACCTTCAAGCCTTGCTTGCCTCCTGCCATCTGCAACAAGAGAAGCTCGTCGATGGCTCTCCGCCAGCCCTGATTTGCCTAAAGGACACCAAAGGTTACAGAAGAGAAGCTGAACCATTGATAAAATATGCAAAAACCGCAAGCTTGTTCACCGGACGCTGTTCATTGGAATTCAAGAGCTGGCTTCAAACCTTTGACAAGTGCTTAATTAGTTGCTGCAAGATCCGTCCCCGAGACAAACGCCGCAAGCTTTCCCTCAACTCTTGCTTCATGTGAGGCCGTGCATATGGCCCATTGGCCGTAGGTGTTAATGTCTCTTGTGATTGGCTGGCGGCCAGTCCAGGGTGTACCCCGCCATTCAGGCAGCCAGTGTAGGCTCCGCCTCACTCCGATGAAAAAGAATAGGACAATAGGTGGGTGATTTTGTTGTTGTTGTTGTTGATTTTTTTTTGTGCATGTTGTGCAGTTGTGTGATGCCTTCAGGCTCCTCGAGGCATACGAAGAGAGCAGGTAGAGGGCACCTACCAGCATTTTCTGATTTTTAATTTATTTTTATTTTTTTTATCAGTCTTCTGTTTTGTTGAGACCCCTGCAGCGGAGACATGCACGTGTAGCATTGTTTGGTGGTATAGTGACTTAATCTCAAAACTAGGGGTGTCAAAATTAGTGCATCAATTTGGAGTTAATTTAAAACCACTATTTTTTTTTACGCGATTAATGGAAAGTCTGTACTGGGGGAATTCCAGTCTCAAGTCAGTAGACCTGTCCACATCAAAATGTAGTAGTAACAAATTTAATAATAATGCATATATTTGTGGAGACTGGGGTCAAGTCGTGTTTTACCATTTAAAGAAAGTGCAAAATTTCACAAGTTACTTCCAGTTAAAGATTAAATAGCTCTTAATATGAAAAGAAAAATGCACTGAGCTGTCAACGTCTTACAAATGCAATTATGCCATCTAGTGGCCTAATAATTACATCAACACAAATCAATATCACACTCGTTTTTTACAGTACATCTTTTTAATCTTAACTCAATTTAAGGAATTATTATGAAATTACTATATCACTGACTAAGAGATGCAGCCATATTTCTAATAGTTTAACTTTTTTCCCCCCACTTTTAAGTTTGCAAACTTGGGGAAAAAAATATTTTATTGCAAAATCAGTCAAAAAACAGTAAAACAGCTGAGAGCGAAGTGGGTTGCTTCAGTGAAAATGGCTGTGAGTGAATGAGGTAATGGTTATACAGTAGATGCTTAGACATTTTTTTTTTTTTTTTTTTTTTTTACTCTGCTTAGCAACAAAAGTTCAAAAGAAGGAATTCTACATCTCTGTACTCCAGAGCGCGGCTTGCTGCATATGGACGTCTGCAACCACCGTTGTTGAAGTTATTCTGCTCCCATTAGGTCATCGGGTAAGTTGATCCCCTTTTATGTTTTAATTGATTGTAGAAGTCCTTAAAATATACGACATCAAACTGGCAACATCTCTTTTTTTTTTTCCCGATACGACATCGTGAGCTAGCTAAGTCAAGCTAGCAATGTAGCTGCCTCGTTGTGGCGCCGCGCATGTTAGCATGCGAGTGAAGTGAGGCTAAATTGAAATTGTGCTAGCAATTTAAAGACTACATACGTCCGGCTTTAAGAGACAAATCTGGGATCTCGAAACTCACATAATTCATTTTTTTATTTTTTATTTTTTATTTTTTTTGTTTGTCATGGTGGAAAGTCTAGTTGAGTGGCGTGGGGGTCGTCTTCCTGACAAGGTCAACTCAGCTGCTTGTGATGGCGGCCTTGTCTCAGTTGGCTGATTCCACACTAGGCAGGAGAAAAGGGATCAAGTGTGTCCAGCAAGTACACACACACACGCACGCACACAACTTTATTGCACTCTATCGAAATAACTTGGAAGATACACATGAACAGTGGTGAACATGAATGTGTTATCTGTGACAATAATCTGAAAAAAATTCACATTACTATATCTAAAAAAAAAAAGCCCTAATTTTTCTGTAAATATTTTATTATATCTTTTCAAGGGGCAGGATTGAAGAAATTACACTTTGGTACACTGTGAAGTCTTCAAGGTGTATAACAATGGCAATTTACTGAGAACACAGCCATAATGTCTAAACAGCTGGCAACAAAAGCGAGAACACCTCCAAAACAAAAACGACTGAATTGTGCCAAACATTTTGGGTCATTACCATTTTGCACTATAAACTTCCAATTTGGCATGACTCAAACTCAAATAGATTGGCATACCTCTTTGACTGCCAAAAACGTTAAATAACGTTTAGTAAAATCCTATGGAGGAGTGCCAAAGACGTTAAAAGACATTTGTTTCAAAACAGAGGTGAAATTAACCATTTTCTATTGTTGATTACTGAAAAATGGAAATTTTTGTGTTTCCATAGTCCAAACACATAATTTTCTGTGGACCTTGAAAGATCAGTCAAAATGCTTAAATCGGCTGGCACCCACGGCATCCCTTTTCTGAAAACGTCTGGCAGTCAAAGAGCTAATGATTGAGCTGGTTTTCGGGAAACTAGCTTATTTCCTACTTGGTACTCACTTTAGGATCTGTTATTCATTAGGTGGAGAATGATTGAAAATAAAAACTGATTAAAAAATATATAATTCAAAAATTAAATAAAACAACAATTAAAAATAACAAAAAATACATATATGAATAAAAAAAACGAGATTCAAAAAATACAAATAAATATAAAAATAGTCGAAATAAATACAAAAAATAAATATATAAATAGAATTAAATATCAATCAATAAATAAAAACACTCTGCTCTCACTTTTATTTATTTCATGCTGCTGACGCTATCCCAGGATGAAATGTTATTCAAATGAGGGGGCGGTCCTAAGCATGTCTTGGTTGCAAACTACCTTTCATTGGTCCAGTGAGCGGCTCGTTGAACAAGGAAGTCTCGCTGGCTTACATGAAGAGCTCCAGCAATGGACGACGACCACCCAAGACACATTTAAGACCACCCCCTCATTTGAATAACATTTTTTAATTATATTTTTATGTCCGTTTTTATTTTCACTTTTAGTCATTTATTTATTTATTTTGAATTTTGGGCAGTTTTGATCCTCCATATGCACCGACCAAGGCTGATTGGATGGTCAATTTCGGGGTGGTGTTGTTTTTACATCGGCTGGGCTCATCAAACTCATTTGAATTAACCTGCAGAAATTTTACAACCAAGAACTCCTGTTCCTCAAAGATCCTGGGCTTGTTGGTGGAAAAGCAGCTTATGTGTAGCCCTCTTTAGTTCTACCAAACAAATCAGGCGTTGCTTCCTCACTTTGGCCACATCTAAACTATTGCACCACCACAAAGCTACGGCACCAAGTCCAGATATGAAACCGTGCTGAAGAAGACAATATACATAATGACTTCTTTTGTCTGGCTTGAATGTTCTTCACTTGTCAAATATGAATCATAAAGCTGTGCAATTGGGGGTTGGTAAGAATACATCACAAGCCAGGCCTACCAGGGGACCACTTTGTGCTTCTAATATTTGAACTGTGGAGACAGAGACATGACTTCATGTATCTTGTGATGTAAGTATTACCACAATTCATGAATTTCAAACACTTTCAGTGGGGGTTAATTTCAACCATAAGATATTGCTTGAGAGATTTACAGCCCAGTTCATGGTGATCACGCCATTAAGGACCTGAGACGAAGATGGAAATTGGTCAGAGGTAAACTCACAAGAATTGGTGCATCTAATACAATTCCGTACATAAGTGCGGCAATTAAAATGTAAGTTTTCAAACAATCAAATGACGAGTTTGCCTGTTAAAAAATCTAAAGCCGCTCTTGCATGGACTGCGCACAAAAATGCAGAATTTTGCACGAGTGTCCAAGCATGCAGTGTCCCAATAGTGTTGTTTAGTGTTGCTTCCTCAGGGCATCTTTTTTTTGTGCTCAGAATGTGAATACAAAAAAGGCGTTGTTCTCGTTATACAAGCAGCCCACAATACAATAAAGGGCAGAGGTCAGGACATGCGGACATAAATTACTTCTCAGCTGCAGGGACCAAACAGGAAGCCCGGTCAGCGGAGCCAATAGATTAATGCTTGTTTACAAGGATGCAATTACAAAAGAGACTTTTCCTAGTAAATATTTGCATGCCCGTGTCTTTGATATTTGCATGTCAAAGACATTTTTGTATTTAGAACTAATGTGTAACTCATGAATAAAAGATGATGGAGGATGGATGCTACTTCATCTAGCATCTTTTTCATGCTACATGCTTGAGCCGTGAGTATATATCCACTTAAAGGCTCAAATTGATGCACTGTACAAAACAAAACTAATGTAACAGAATTTTACTTTTTATTTTTAATGTTTTCTTCTGTATTTTAAGAATATCATTTAAGTTACAAAAATGAACTCTGATTTTACATATCAAATCACTGTAACTGTAAAAACGCATTAGAAATACATATATTGATTGTAAAAATATGTTCACAAATGTATCGTAATTTCACAAATATTTATGGAATATTTAATGGAATAAAACTTAAAACCATAAAAAAATGAAAGAAAGAAAAATTGATTTAATGAGAAATTAAAACCCCTAGGTGTTATTGTGACCCGTTTTGACCTTTTTGATAGTTCTGCCCAAGCCATTTCAAAATAAAATACTGCCCACAGGTAATTTTACCATTTGTGAATTTAACATTTTTTCTGTGAAAATTTCTGTAATGTAAAAGATGGTAGCATTCATTGTATTAACATTTATTTTTTAAAGGATATCTAATGAGATATACACTGTAAAAAAAAAAAAAATATATATATATATATATATATATATATCATTAAAAAATGATAATTTTCCAGTAGCGTGTAGCGCCAGAGAAATATTGTGAAATTACAAAAAATTATTCTCTCGAAAAAAAATGTTTATTTTACGGCATTAATTATTATTTTTGTTATATACTGTTATATTAAATACAATCTTTGTACTTTAATTACGGAGTGGAAAAAAATGTTTTTACAAGAAGGTAATTTTCAGTTTTTTCACAGTATTTTTCTGGCGCCCCAGCTGCCGGAAAATTCCCGTAAAAAAAAAAAAAATGTTTTTTTTTTATTTTTTTACAGTGTGGATTATATTTCACTGGGCATTATTTTTATTTTATTTGTTTTGCCACAGTTACGAGGCACTCTAAAGTGGCCACACCAGTCCAAAGTCTCTGTCCAATGTCTGTCAAGTCGGATAAAAAAATAAAAATAAAACTCCCCGCACTTCCACTTTCCTACCAGTGTTGTGCACGCACTCAAGGCGGATAACGAGGCACTCTTAAGTGACAACGCCAGACCAAAAGCCCCTCTCCACACACTGGCTGTTGAGTCTGACTTAAAAAATACCGAAAAAGAAAATTCCTTGCTCACGATATTCTGCCCTCCGACTTCTGTCATAAACACACTCAAGGCGGCATTAAGATGTTTCGAAGAAGATTAAGCTGAGACGCTCTGACTCCAGATTCAACAAATGCCCCCTCTCCCAAAAGCGAGTCATTTCAACCAGTCTCACAAGTGCTTTAGTTCTTTATCCTTTGTGTATTTTGACTAAAGAATATCTGATAAATTGTAATCATACACCTGGGAGATGTTGTAAATTGTGAAAAAAAAAAGCATAAGCTGCATAACGTCTTTTTAATCGCCATGGGAATGAGATCTATTGTATTTGTATCACAGCACTTTTATGCTACAATTCTGTGCTCAAATTTATTTTGACGTGTTATGTTTGAAGTCTTTGCAGACATGAAGGGTAGAGTTAAGTGAGCACAATTATTTTAGACGACATGAAATAATGACTTCAAAAGCAGCAGTAAAAAAAAAAAAAAAGGCATACAATTTATTTGTAACAGTGTGAATACATAACATGTTTTTCATCATTTCTTTAATAACGTCATTGTACTTAAAATGAGATAATCCTAGTTAGGATCATGTGGTCAGGCTACACAAAAAGGTTTAGTGGCTATCAAATGACTCTTGACTTGGCAATTTCGGGAGGATTAAAAAACCTGACGGGACGTTGATGTGCATTTGTGAGTGAGTGTGCGGGAGTGCATCATGATGGTGGCTCCGGGATTTTTACTCCCGCGGGGCAAAAAACGGCGGCTTGACCGATACATAGGGGGGCTGAAAAATTCATTTATAAATATATTTTAGAATACCAAATCAAATGCTGGGGACTTAATTGGGGCTACACAAATTTCTGACGCAGCTGTATAGCCCCCCTAGCCCGGCTGTAGCGCCATCCCTGCCACCCCACTTTAACAGTAGAGTTAAATCATGTTGTTCTTTTGTGCTCCATATTTTGAGAAGCACATTAACAAAACCATTTCATTATCACAAAAAATTTAAAACAAACAAGCATTTTGTGAAACACATTTACCAACTCTCACTTATTATTCAATGGACGTTTAAAAACTCAATTGGCTAATAAAACCATGCCGTATTGTCATTGTTATAACGAGCATCCCTATTGGCCGACAGATATGGCCTTCAAAGCAACAAACTTGTACAACTTGTGTAATGAAGTCAAAAGTATTAATACTGTTGATGTGTGCCTTTAAAGGGTGTGGCTGAGTGAGTGACGTCAGTGGCTAGATTAGGCATTTAACACTCAATTACCGGTAGGTCAGTGTTTAAAGACCAGATACCTGAAAAATCTAAAGTACAGTAACAATTGCTGCCTGCCTGCTACTTGATGCAAAAAAAAAAAAAAAAAACACTCCCAGGCGTAGATGCACACACAATCACACCTAAGGTAAAATCTACACTAAGATGTCTGAATAAACTACTTGATGAAGGCATTTACGGCACGTCCCACCATTGGTTATATATTGATAAACACATCACACAGAGAAAAGGTCAAAGGTAGTCAGAAAAATAGCCACGTATTATTTTTCGCGTCAAAACCTACCATATACACACCCACAATAGTCAGAACAATAAATACTCAAGTACAGACACCTGAAAAATGTACTTAACTACAGTAACTAAGTATTTGTGCTAAGTTACTAACGACCGCTAACGATAAAAAATAAATAAATAAAAACAAACAAAAAACTCAAAGAAGCACACGGTCGGTGTGAACGCTGCGTGTGCGCATGCGCAGTGGGGCTGGCGTGGCGTCGGTCAGGGTGAGAAGCATCTGGTTGGGAAGAAGTGCTGCAGCCGCCGCTGCCGCCGCTGCTGCTGCTGCTGAGATTCAACATGGCAGTGGCGGTTGTGGTCAGCGTCTGGTGAGCCGCTCGCACGACACGGGAGGGATGCTTCGCCCGGGCCCGACTCTACCAACCGAACCTTTCCTGGTTCCGATGCTGTCCTAGAACGGAACACGATCCCCCAACCCCGCCTCCCCGCCCCACACACCAAGCCCCACGCTCGAGGTCGACCTGTGGCTAAAATAACAGGTAAGGATTAGGAGAGCATGGGGGGTTTAAACACAGTATCTTTTTTTTCATTTCTTTTTTTTTTTGGAAGGGTGGCACGTTTTAAACGAAGAGTGAATGATTTCAACAAGTTATCTAATTGGACGCGCCAGCGTGGGTTGTCTTTTTCTTTTTTTTCTTTTGATATTAATTTCTAGAAACGCCATTTTAATCGGAGCGCACCTGCCGGGCCCTGAACGTAATTAATACAACTCCACAGCTTTGCTTTACAAGTTGGCGTGAATACAATGCATTTTTAGGTCCTTTTGAACCTGTGTTCTCAACTTGACAAATAAGTTGATGAGAATAGTAACAACAATAATAATAAGTTCCTCGCCCGTCTGAACGTGAAATTGTGTCGTTTTTTTTTTTTTTTAAACACAATATAATTCCCCTCCATGAATATTTTTTTCTCCTTTCTACCTTTTGCAGCTCGAAATGATCAGCAGCAGCAGCAACAGCAGTAGCGTCTATGGTAAGCTTTTCTCATTCATTCATTCATTTTTCTCCCGTCACTATTGTTAGAAATGTTCATTCAGTAGTCATTGTTTCTGTCGCCAACGTGTTGAACACAAGAAAAATCTTATTGGAGACTTAAAATAAATGGAACCAAATCTAGGAAATTCTGCACAACTGGATGGAATTACTGTATATCGTATTGCAATGTCTTGCATGAAATGGCACCTTAAAATTGAAAATTATGCAAATGACTCATTCCAACCTTTCACCTCACCTTATGTCTGTGGATCATTTGATAGAACTATCAAACTAGATTTTTTTTTGTTAATCAAAAAATAACAAAGGTGTATATTATTCATATGTGATGATATTGTATGTTTGCATTTGACTTGGAGGTTATAATTCATTTTAAAGAAGTTTGTTTTTTAGTAGCAAAAATAATTTCACTTGCGCTAAAGTAACAGTTCTTATGTACATTTAAATAGAATAATGTGATTCATGAAATCACATGTTAAATGATTAGATTTACTGTCATCAGTGTTTATAAAACAATACTGTCTCTGATTGTAAAACCTACAAAACACAAATGCTAATAAAACTGAAGATGATGAGCAGGCACAGCAGAATATCCTATAGTAGATGGATTCAATTGTTCCCACTGGTTGAGTCATAATGGCCATAACTGCCCCCCCAATATGCCACCCAGTCCCTATAGGACCGGCATATACTTGCGGTTTCAAAAACCTGTTTTTGCTGTGTTAAATGTTGCATTGTTTCTCTCTCATGGTGGAAAGATGGAACTCCTGCTTAATGCTGAAATGCAATAGCGAATTGCTGAGTGAGTTTTAGACCACACAGGAATTTATGAGTGTGTTATTTGTGAAGTGGAACATGTACAATAATTTGTGTTTGTTTGTTTTTTATTTGGGGGGGTTAGCATGTAAAACATATAATAAGTCTGAAAAATGTCACTGTTTTGTTAAGTGTATCTGCTGGTGGCTATACAATGTCTTTCCTCTGTGGCAATAATTGGCCTCATTATATATGTAGCGCGTGGCCTCACATCACAGCGTGTGAGATAGACGGTGAGCAAATCCGGCGGAAAAGCTTCTTCTATGCCTCTTCTTTGTAAATCCACACTTTTTTGCCTCCCCTGAAAAGAGCGCTGAAGCGGCTCCCGGTGGGGCCATACAGATAAATTATCCTGACACTTTCTATCAGTCTGTAATGTTTACCATTAAAAGCTGTTTTAGCATCCCGGGTTCCGCCTGCCCCTTGGGACCTCTGACAGGTGTAAAGCAGTTGGATGGGGACAACATGTGCGTTGTGTTTTGCACGTGTGTGTGAGCGAGGAAAGCCTGATGCTCTTTAGGCAAATATGTTAAGTGTCTGTTACAGTATATTTTGCATGGGACGCCTGAGCGTATGCAAATCCGCAAATCCCTCCTGGTCTTGTACTGACCCTCTTCTTTTCCTGCTCACTTCACGTTTGCCCAATGGCGCTTTGGTTGCATCGTGGTGCTTGCGTTGACGTATTTATGCGCTGCGCGTGAATGGCTTTTGCGGGTCCCTCAAAACGATTTGACATCCTGATCTGCTCCAACCTCCCAAAACAGCACCCGTGGTGTACACACGTAAAAGTGAGTACAGAAGAAAGCTACGGGGAATATGTGCCTTTGCGTGTCATCTTACCTGTGGTTATGTCTTCCCACAGCATTTGGGTGTGAATATTCGTTATTTGAAGGAAAAAACCCTCCCAAAGTCGGTGCTAACTTCCGGTTAGCATTTAAATGGGATCCTTCCTTTGCTTTTAGCATTAGCGCTAGGCTAGCGATGTTTTAAAAATGAAGCATGTTTTGTATTTAAATATACAGTGGATGTAATTCTTATTGTGTGTTTAGTTTTACAGTTAACTCCAACTGGGTTGTCATTAAACAGCTCAAAGGACGCTAGTGGGACAACAGAATAACCAGAATAACATATGCTACACTCTTGCTAGTTACTAATGCTATGCAAGCAAAATGGTGCTTTCATGGTGCTTTCACAACGTCGGAAACTTTGTTTTTGCACTTTTTCCGTAGCAGCGAGTTGTGAACTGCTGACTGTCATTAGTTGACTTTTACTCGCCGCGTCAAACGTCTGATTTTTCCAGCAATACAAACTAGCCTTTTGTTTTTATCTTGTCAAAAAATGTAAAGGTGGATTTCGCTCGTAAGATCTGACCTGAAGTCAAACGTGGGGGAAAACTGCACGTCAACCCTTAAAGTCATCCAATCGGTTGAGCTGTTACGTGCTTGTTTTTTTCTCGCCCCTCCCAATAACCAGATGCAGCCAGATAACACTTTGGAGGAGTAATGTGAGTTATCAAAGACCCCGACCCGATCTAAGATCAACCTCAGCCATTTTTCTTCATGTTTTGAATTGACAAAATTCATTTCCATGTTAATTTCTTGCATTAAAAGCTATTTTGCGCTTGAACCCCAAATCCACCTTTTAGGAACATGCCAAGATAGACGCTTTAATCAGAGAAATGTGATTGAATGCTAAACGGTAGAACTCTAGCACCTTTGGCCCAGATTCCCCAACAGATATTAAAACATTCAGCATGTGCAAGTGTCACGTATCCTAAAGACGGATACAAAAAATGACGACATACCTACCTTAAACTTTTGAAATCTTTCATACAAGGCTGTTAAATGTCAGAATGCCAAGAAAAACTGCAGTAGGCACCCGTTGGCAGAATACTAACGTCTCCCAAGGCTAAACTCTTAAGAAAAAAGAGAAAAAAGATCCTGGTTTGAATCTGTGCTTGGGTCTTTCTGTATAGCGTTTGCATGTTCTCACTCTGCTTGTTTGGCAGTTTTTTCAGCTAATCCGGCTTCCTCCCCATATTCCAAAAATATGCTTATGGTTCATTGAACACGATAAATGACCCTTAGGTGTGAATTATGGTGGTCTCTCTGTGTCTTGATTAAGTGGTGACCTTCCCAGGAAATGGACGAATGGAGGACATCCTGTATTTCTTTTTGTTTGTGCATTTGGTTGCTGGCGATCGGCACAGGATTTAAGGATGGGGTCATTTTGATTCCAAGATGGATTGTATCATCGTGTGGCTCAAAGTGCGAACAAATTCTATGATGTAGTAATTGTTTGTGAATCAGCGTGAATGATACTATCGTGAAGATTGGTTGGGTAGTTTTGGATAGGGATAGACTGATTATAGGCCGATATTTGGCATTTTGACAGATATCGGCCTTTTTACAAATCTGAAGGCCAATAAAGCTTGTATCTCACTAAGCGATGAATGTTTGCAAACGTAGCGAATTTAGGGTTTTTATCAGGATTTGTAAGATGTTCACAAACAGTTTTTACTTGTCGCAAAGACATTTCGAAAAATATTCAGACAATTTTTCACTGTCTGCGAAGGAAGACCTTTTGAAACCTTTTAGGAACCCTGAAAAACCTAAATTAGCTACAGTCACAATTTTACATGCATTTGTTGCTCAGTGAGATACTGGGAACTTTTCATTTATGGATTTATTTAAATTTCCACTTAACTCATTTCATCTAAAAAAGGTATAAAAACTTTCTATTTGAAATATTGCCATGGTATTTATAGTTTATGTTTTTATTTATTTATGCAAAAGCATACAGAAGGCTTTGATGCAGCCTCTGAACTAAAGAGAAGGTATAAGAGATCAACAAGGGCCATGTTGAAAAAATCCCCTCAATTACTCACAATTCTAAATAGATTTCTGAATAATGATGAAACTTATTCTATATTCTAATTCTAATTGCTGCAAAACATTAACAGATACAAATATACTTTTTTTTCCTGATGAAAGAAGAGACTCTAATCTTTCTTTTGGTAGGTTCCATGTTTTTGTAGCAATAGTCGCACAATATTCTGCGGGCCTTGCAAAATCAGCCTAAATCCGGTAAAACCGCCGGGAGCGAAGGGGGTTGCTTCAGTAAAAATGGCTGGGTTAATATATGATGATGCTGACTCTGGAAACATCCTACACTTTATTTTTAAAAATAAAGAAAATAATGTTGACATCTGGGAAAATTGTATTTATAGTACAAAACTTTAGAAAACTCTTTACTTGCTTAGTTTTTAATTTAGCTTAATGCTAATACTCATGACATTGTAAGCTCCCTACATGTGGTGTTATTTTTTTGTTAATTTTTAAGCAAAGCTGTCTATTCTTTAAACGTAATAAAAAAAAAAAAAGGCAACTAATATTTTCTCTTTTATTGCAAATATCAACTTGAAATATCGGTTATCGGCCTCCTTGGCTATTAATAATCGGTATCGGTAGCCGCCGTGTAAAACCCATATCGGCCTTTCACTAGTTTTGCATATAATATTTTGTGCTCAAGCTAAACTATGTTGAAGTGGCTCGAGGAAATTCATTTAGCTAAACCTAGTGCCTTGCCACCGTCTTGTGGCTTCTTGATGCCAAGAAACTATGTTGAAGAGTTTCATTTACACAAAAGTAGTACGTTTTTTTAATTACCAACCGTTTAGTGGTAACTTGAATTACTCACTGATTTTTCTCTATTTGTGGCAGGGTTCAACCCTTTGCACATGTGTTGCCGTAGTACAAGTTTGTCCCCGGGAGGCAAGCGAGAGGGCGGAATTGTAATGGCAGGATGGACACATGCATGAGCCCGTCCTCCTGCACCCGTCTCCCCTGCGTGATGCATTAATCATGCACAAGGAGGAGGATTCACGCATGGTATTGACTTTTGAGTAGGTGTATGCTTGTCCACTGTTGGCGTCGGTGTTATTGCAGAGGTCACCATAGCTGCAAGAACTGCCGCGAAAAGATTGTTTTCCATTGTTAATAGCAAAGGCTTATTGTATAATTACAGTTTCTATACCTTTTGATCTCTGATAAATTGTTACTTTTACCCAGCACAAGAGTAAGGATTGTTTATTAGTTAGTAGAAAAAAATACATAGGTTTACATTAGACTTGGAAATGCATAGAGCAAGTACACATTTTGGTGCACACTGGAAAGAGACGATGTGAAAGGAAAGCGAGAGCTGCACTGTGAATCTTAGACCTCTCCCTTGCATGCATGTGTGTGCATAGAATACAATAGAGCTCCATTGTCACTGTCACAGGAACAATGAAAATCAGTTTATCATACAAATTGCAGCATTGTGGTAAAAACAACAATTGCATAAAAATATACTTATTATTTACAAAACATAGTTATTCACATTTGGGAGAATGTCCATACAATGATATGGCAGTAGTTTGATTATTTATAATTGTCAGTTTTTTGATCAGACAATATTGCACATATCTTACTTGTTGTGAGCTGTAGTCATTATAAGTTCTTAATGTGGGCAGGTATCGAGACACATTTTCCATCTTGGTGATAGAAGCTGTTTTTTTTTTTTAGCCTGAATTGGTTCTTTGTCTGGTGTAATATAAGCAACAAATATAGATGACTTTGATTTCTTGTGATTAACATAATGACAATCATAATACTCCATATTTTGTATCTCTGTCATTTAAGTCGTGCAGTGCCAGGGACGTGTTTGTATCTTGTTTAAGAATCCAGACATTTATAGTGATACTTGACTAATTGAGCCATTTTCAACTGTAAGAAGATAATATTTTGTCTAAAATGAATGTGATAACGTCATTATTTTTTTCATGAACAATTAATACCTTTAAAAGGAACCCCCGACTGTAATGACAATTTTGCTTGATATGATTTATTTGGTTGTTACTAACATAACTATGATATTTATTTTTCAAAAATAATTTCCAGTTTAATGCATTTTGTAAAAACTTAATTTGGACGTACGCCGCCATTATTTACATTGCAACGCATTTAGTGGACCTCAACGTTTGTCTGCGCCCACACGGATTTTCGACCTCAAAGCGCCTTCTTTCTTTCTTTCTTAGTTGTTAAACGTAACCCTAACCTTAACCCTACCACATCATGATTACAGTATTTTTGAACACTTTATTGAACAATAAAAATTAAAAACTGACCGAAAGCCAAATACTGACCTCAACCATCTAGGGATGCGCTATCTGCTGGAGACATGTAGTACTGCACTTCGGCCTCTTTCTCAAACCGTTTATAGTTAAGCTCCGCCCCGGGCTGAATGAGGGTGTTTGTAATTTTCAATGCTTCATAATGTGTTTAAAAAAAACAACTTTACGTTATAAGACGGTGCATCATTAAATCTACAAATTTTGTTGGGGAAAAAATGGTTTGAAAAATCCATGTGGGCGGAGTCAAACGTTTAAGTCCACCCGATGTTGAGGCACGCCCCAAACTGCACTCTGCATCCAGGGCTACTTGCTCTGCCGAGTAATGTGAAACATCTATAAAGAAAGCAAAGTAAGCCTCTGTAGCGTTCCTAAAGGGACGATCAAAACTCTTGAATGATGAGCGCACGGCGTGGGAGGAGGGGGGGGGGGGTTGACTCTCCCCATCGCATGTTGTTTCTTTAGGAACGCTACGAGGCTTATCTTACTTTCTGTAAAGGCACTTCACATTGCTCGCCATTTCTACATCGCTACTTACAATGCTTTGCAACGTCCAAATAAAGTTTCTACAAAATGTATTAAACTGGAAATTATTTTTGCAAAATAAATTTCATAGTTATGTTAGTAACAACCAAATAAATAATATAGAGCAAACTTGTCATGACAGTCGGGGTTTCTTTAAAAAAAAAATAAAAAATCCCACTTGCTGTCGACTGAAGATGACATCACTGCTGAGGAAATGGGAACCGGCCAATCATGGCTCAATTTGCTGACCAAACCCAGAAAACAGGTGCGCCGTGATTGGTTGTTACCAATTTCCTCAGCACAGTTGTTGATGTCATCTTCAGTCGACAGCAAGTAGAAAAAAATCGTATTTAAAGGTATTATTGTTTATGAAAACGTTATTACATTCATTATAGACAAAATATTAACTCCTTACTGTTGAAAATGGCTCAATAAGTCAAGTATCCCTTTAATCACAGGTATATATTTATAATTTAAAAAAAAATCACGTGGCAAGGGAAAGGAGGGTCTAAAAATGGCTGGCACTGAATGAATGTTAACAAATGAACACTTTTCTAAAACAAGTTACGCTAAATGCTAAATTTATAGCAGTCGTCCTTGCCATGCCATTTGCATACTGATGTTCATACAAACTATAATATTTTAACAGGGTGAAATTTTAAAGTTTTTAAAATTTGCAGGTCAGGGTAAATATTCCCTCTAATTTTCCTCAAATTGTCAAAATTGATTTAGAACATTTTGGAAACGTTGTATATTATGCAGAACATCTGTCGAGATGGCCTTGGATTAAAAAAAATAAAAAATAAATCTTGTGAACTGTCCCATCTTGACGATTGCTAAAGCTCTATCTCCTTACGCACTAACATATATTTATCCTCTTCACACCGCATTCCTCAAGGCCACTCAGAATCCCCTCTTGGGAGTCCACATGACATGCCGGCTAATGTGGGCTTTGTCCTCCAAGTCTCACAAAGCGCGTTACGATTTGCCCCATTGTGGCTGCGCTTGCGCCGAGCGCTCGAATCCCAGAGAGGGGCTTAGTACTTGCTTCCAGGGGGAAGTGTCAAGTGCCAAGGCATTGAAAATGTTTAGGGGGGGGGGGGGGTTCGAAGAGTCTTTGATGGCAGGGAGAGAAACTAGGTGGCCGCTGTCAAGCAAGTCCATTGAGCCGCGTGAATGGCTCATTCATATTTTCACAGCATCACACACAGATGCCATATTGTTGCTTCAACAATTAAATACAACAAAGATGCGATTGTTGAAGCTGCTTGAATCGTGCCAGTGTGAAAAACGTCTTGTCGAGTGCATGGAGGGGACGCAACTTGACAGTTGGATTTGCAAATTTTACCGCACAAATGTCTCACAATATATTTTCACATCATCATATGAATTTTTTTTTTTCTGAATGATGTCATCATCGCTTGTTTATTATGTAGGGTCACACAAAATGAGCGTACACAATCAAATGGCTATTTTAATTAATTGACTATATATGAATGGTCAAGCCTTTATTTTATTTTATTTTATTTATTTTTTAAATCACAATAGGTCTTGTCCCCCTGTGTTGTGCCCCTCCTCCCTCGCCGGAACTCACACTCCACTGCGCTCATCCATTCTCAAGCATCTTTACGTACCATAAGTACGTTTTGCACAATCGGAATTTTGAAGCCAATCACTGATTGAGTTAAGAAAAAAAAAAGGGGGGGGGGGGGTGATAACTGATCACCTGATGTGAACAGAAGATAGACAAACAACTATTTACGACCCGCTATTTGTGAGGGATTGGGACCAGCCCAGCCCACAAATAGCCCAAATTTGCATATAAATGACGACCATTGAAATATATTAGGAATAAATAACAGTTAAACCCTAAAACTTCTCACAAAAATGCTGATAAACATTCAATACATGGGAAAAAGGGATGATTTCCAACAAACATGCAACTTCCCAAATTTAAAAAATATAGGAAAAGAACCATGTATTATCAACAATGGTAGCAAAGAACATCCCTGTTTTATTTTGTAGATCTGATTAATCATGTCATTGATTGATCGGCAAGTTATGAAATTTCAGCTGATCGCAGATTTTGCCTAAAATGAAAAATATCTGCCGATTCCGTCCAGCTAATCAAATATGTATCTAGTCTAGTCTAGACTAATCTAAGGAGATGATTATAATCCAAGCCTGCGGTGATACTTGACATTTTTTTTCATATTTGAAAATATCTGTTTCATATTTGATTAGACAGGCACTAAAATAAATAAAATTTTAAAAAAAATTCAAGATACAGCTCAGCACGGCTATCTCTTTTGTGAAAGTTGTTGGCTGTTATACTTTTGTCTTATCATTTGGCCTTTTTCACGTTCCCGCAGAAGATCTGTGACTTAGAACAAGTGGTATAAAATTTATGATCAATCAAATATTTTTCGTTCCGTTTCTCTGTGTGGCCTGATACAGAACGTCATGAGTCGAGTTTCCATCCAAATTTTAGCAAATTTACTGGAAATGCACAAAACGGACATGCGACTTATGCCCGTTTCCATCTGTTGTTCTTTTGCGAACATTGAGAGAGGACTCCACCGCTGTAGGTGGCGCTATACACCAAAGAGATGTGATCCACCAGTAATTAAAAAGAAGAAGACGACCAGAAAGCGACTGCACCGTGCGATGACGTTGTACGAGTTTGCTTTTGTAATTCTTGATCAACCGTATTGTTTCTTTGCTGTTCCCCATCTAAAATAGCATTAATATGTACTTTTTTGTAATTGATTCCAAAAAGATATGTTTCCCGCCAAACATACCTTACTTTATCGTCCGCCATTGCTATGTGACTACAAACGCACGTGTGACGTAATATTCCGATCAAAACGTGTGACGTGTATACGGTTTTGGCATTTTCCTTTTTTTTTTGTTGATACACTTAAAAATCCATCCCTTCCAAGCGTAAAAACTGTTTTGCGAATTTTGGGCTAGCATTTCCATTCAGTTTTATTTTTGCATTTATTGACAATTCGAATAAAAATGGGTGGATGGGAACCCCCACTATTTGTTGCACTCACTCGCTTGAAGGCAGATAACGGCGTGCTTATCTAAATGACAACTATTAAATTCATTCTATTATCTGTTAGGGTCGCACTGAAGCCTCTGAGTGTGTCTCAGTTGTATTTTTTTTTACCGAATGAAAACAGTTCCCAGGTGTCTTAATTAGGTATCTTTGACATGCTTTCGTCAAATACCCCAAGGATGAACACTTTACTTATCTTTTTTTTTTGACAACCAGGGGCAAAGCGATTAAGGTTGTGATGAGGCTAGCGCCATTTTATTTTCCCTCCTAATTGTATTATCCTACACTCAGAGCAACTAATCCAAAATAATACAATTGACTTCCTTATATAATACATTGATATTGAACACAAGTGAGCTTAGCCAGTTCATGCAGCTCTCGACAATTTTATATATTTTTTTTTTCCTGGAGAGCTCAGTATTGTTCATTCGGTAATTTTACCGATTTGACATGTCATCATCATTGTGCTCCTTTTTTTGTATGTGGGTGTTTATGTGCGTGCGTGCAAGTGTGTGTGTGTGTATTCATTAGTTCACCTAAAAGCTATTAAAAAAAAAAAATAAATCCCATACCGTTCCCCTAAACCGAACACTTCCAGCCAGATTTTCTTCCAGCAGTTTTCGGACGCGTCTGGGAATGCAGATGTGGGTCACATGACGCGGTCGGCATGTTAAACACGTCACACCGTGTTGGTTTTACATAAACTCCTAATAGAATAAAAGGACCCTCAAAGCTTACGGTATGACAAACTGGGAATGTGAGCCCCGCACCCAAAGAGAAGAGAGGAACTTCTACTACTACTAATTCTTGTTCTTCGTGAAATATTAAATCGCCCCCCCCCCCCCACCTTTCCCTTCACACACATAAGGCCAGTGTCCCTAACAGCTTCTTTTTCAAGTAATGATTCAGTTTGAAATTCTCTCCGTCGAGCCACCAATGTATAAGCCACGCCCACAAAAAAAAGAACTTCATATGCCACACATATTGCACATATAAATGCAAAATAAAAATAAAATATCAAAAAGTTATAATTGTGGTGGCCACAATCTAGGCATAATGCACGAAAAATACAAAAAGTATATTTTGTACATAAATTCTTAATTTGCAGCCACAACATGGCTGTGTTACTGCACTCGAAAGTTGGCCAAGCAAATTAACATGATGGTAAACATTAAAGCGAAAGCTGTAAGCTGAAGTGACAAAATGTGAAAGGATAATATGATTGAATTTCCTTTTAGGCTGCGGATCTGCTATAAAGCCGGCTGGGCTTTGCGTAATCCTTGTTAGCCAGAAGCATTTACTGTTAATAATGACAAAAATCAACATTTACCTTCAACAGATTGCAGTGCATTTGCTCGCCCACATATTAAAACTACAAATTCATATTTCATGTACATATGTCATTCTTACCGGGGCCACAATTTAGTGTTTGGTGATCACAAATTAGGATGTTGTGAGTCACACAAGTGAAAATCCTGCTCAACAAAAAGTCTGATTCACAATTAGGATAGTCACATTTCAATCTTTTTCGTTGCCGTCTGGATTGAAGAGAAATATTCTTGTCACTGACTTTGCTGTTTGCTTTGCGGTCTCACAGCAATAAAGTTCTTCACAACGCTTCCTGCGTCGTCCTTTTCGATTCTTTTACCGACTCCGAGATTTCCTGTCGCAGCACAAGTGCCGTTTTTCAACAGCCAGGTCGATTGACATTGCCATTACGTCACGTTTTTAAGCACGATGAGGGTCGGGTGGGTATCAATGCGTGCGGGTTCGATATAAAATGTGAACAGTTAACACTTTAATAGAAAGCTCAGCCCCAAAAATAAATAAATAAATAATAATAATCATGAGTACTAAACTATTTTTTGAGTTAAAGAGGAGCATGAATGTGAGGGGAAAATCCGCAAAGAAGCCGCATCACTGTTTAAAACGCTGGGGGGCGGCGGGGTGGGGTGGGTGGGGGGGCACATTTTATAATCCAAATTTATTGGGAGTGAAAATCAATTTGAAGGAATTGAGCAAAGTGTCACCACACGCTGTGCATTAAACCCATCTGGATTTTTGTCCTCCATGAGAGGCTGATCCCATTTATTGTTTGGCTTGCGCGGTGCACTAATGGCCGTTTAATTACGCAATAAAAGCCACCTTTTAATAGATTCCCGCGCCTCCTGCGTGGTGAGCAAATGCTATTGATCGCTTTCTGCGCTGCAACGTGATCTCTTGAGAAGGACAATCAGAGCAGTCGGACCTTGCTAGTGCATTTGTCACTTATTAGCGGAGGATAAATTAAGATGTAATGGAAACATGTTAAAAGGTATTTTATATGTCCGTAGTTACATTAATGTTGTTTAGATGTGAAGAGATATTTGTTGGAAAATGTGTCAGTGGATTTGATAAAGACATATCATTATTATATGATCAAACATTTAATTAAATGTAATTAAAATGTTTTGGTTATTGGGGGGGGGGGGGTATGATGAATTCTCTCGCATCCTCTGAATTTAATTTAACATTTGTCAATTGCACCCGAGTGAAGTTTTTGGAAGATCTGCCTCACAATTAAGAGGTTCTGGGTTCAAATCTCAGTTGGGATTTTCCTGTGTTGACTGCTCTGTCTATGCTTGCAAGGGTTTTGCGACCCATTCAGTCGAGGGAATGGACGGGTTGATGTTTTATTTGACGAAAAAGTCAGGCAAATGAAGGTATTGCACTTTGTAAGAATTTGCCCCAAAATATCTTTACAATAGCCTTTTATTTGACCATTTATGACTGAAACATTTTTAAATGAGTAGATTAACACCTTTGACGGGATTCGGGTTTGAATTTCCCGCCCTCTCTGCGGATGTGATGTCATGTACACATTGTTTATGGGAAGAAGCAGTTTCGTTTTTTGGCCACAGGTGGCAGTAGCGATTCGAAATTCTAATTTCTGCCTTTGGCAGCTTTAAGGTTCATGCTTTGAAGTTAAATGTCATACACGCAAACCAAAACGAGATCTCTCAAGCAGCTGTCACACACACACAAGCATTTTTTACATTTCATTTAGTTTTTTGTTGAAAAAAACTACATCTGGTCATCCTAATTGATGTGAAAAGCAGGCCTACTCTGTGTTCATAACATTTTTTTTTCTTCTGTTGTGGCTCTTTGTGATCCAGTCTCTCTTGATGTGCACATCAAATGAATGGCACAGGCTCAAGTCACTCGGGTGGCTTTGTGGACCAGAATCGGGCCTTGTAAAGGGACAATAAAAGCGACATTGTCCGGTGACGAGCGTATGAAGTTCCTTTTTGTGGATAAATAGATTTTCATGCTCATCAAGAATGAATAACTGTGGAGAATGTGGGATTATCATCCAGTCACAAGAAGTCTGTGTGGTCTTCTGAGAGGACGGCTCTATTTGTTTTTGTATTCCTATTTTTTTACCGTTTAGTATGCATTTAAAATTAAGTTATTCTGGCAAGAAAAGTACTTTATTTTTTTTTTTTCTGGAGAGCTCAGTATTGTTCATTCGGTAATTTTACCGATTTGACATGACATCATCATTGCTCTCTCTTTTTTTTTTTTTTTTTTTTTTTTTTGTATGTGGGTGAGTGTGTAAAAGTACTTTTTAAACTGATCGTCACTGTTTTAGGATGATAGTAAGCCACATAAATGCCTTTTTTTTAGAAAAAATCATTGGCTGCAAGTGGAGAATTCATGCAGACAAGTTTCAAGCATCCATCTTCAAATTCTCAAATGCTGTCAATTCAACGAGCTGCTATTTCTACTTCTTCGTCCTCTTTCACAGACGTTCTCAGATTGCTCTACAGAATTGTGTTCAAGTGTGGAAACAGAAATCATTTTTCGCCTGGTGATGTTGAATATGCGAGGTTGCGTTTGTGCTGAGTGAAGTCATCCCTGGGGGAGGTTTTTCCCTACAACAGTATTTATCTCTGCCTTCCTTTTTACGTTTTTGCTATCTGAGAACACGCCTCGTTTGCAGCGGAGCTTCGACTTCCTATTTAATGGCTGTGCCTAATCATTTAGTTTGCAGCGGAATCTGCAAGCACAATTTCATCAGGTTTTGTAACGCACAGAAATCATCTAGAACTTAAGCCTGCAAATGTTTTGATACTTCATCGGTTTGAAAAAAATCAGGGAATATCAGGGAAATCGGCCAGCAGATTTATCGGCCCTGATTTCCTTAATTTGGGGGGGGATCGGTGATCAACCGTACCCTTAGCTCATTTTCTACCAAAAACATATAAATACGTTCTATTTAAAATATTACCATAATCCCAAAAACATATTTATACGTTTTTTTTTGTTTTCTTATGCTGGAGCATACAGAAGGCTTTGATGCAGAATCTGAACTGAAGACAGCGCTTGAAGCAATGGTAGTTCTTACAAAGACGGCCAGTAGGTGGCAGTAGAGCGTAAGAGATCAACCAGGGCCATGTTACAAACAAGCTCTTTATCCCACTGTTTTAAACAGAATTGTGAATAAGGATGAAACTTAGCTATGTTCTAATGCTAATTGCTACGAAACGGATACAAATATACTTTTTTTTTTCCTGATGAAAGAAGAGACTCTAATCTTTCTTTTGGAAGGTACCATGTTTTTATAGCAATAGAACACAATATTCTGTGGGCCTTGCAAAATCAGTCAAAAATCGAGTATGGCAGGTCAGACTTTTGGTGATCGGCGGGAAAATTGTGATCGCTGCACCCGTACTTTATACACAATGCAATAAAAAACGGAATATTGGAAAATTAGTGGCGCCATATGGTTTCGCCATGCATTTTCCTCAGGATATTTGTCCTTTCTGCTCTGTTGGACCAGTTCTTCAAACTTTTAAATATTCTCCTTTTGGCACAAGAACCCAACTGTTAACTTCTGCTGCAATATGCTGCAGGTAGTCGGCTGGTGTCGATGTCATCAACATTCCTGTTAGGCCCCACACTGAGGTCTGCAACAGTTGTTTACCTCTTTTAGTTATAAACTAACACGATTATAAATGATCTCCAACAGTTGGTGGGATAAAACCATGAAAGGTAGTGAGTGGGGCCCCTGCGTTCATCAGCTCTGGATGTGATTACAACGATCGATGGGAAGACAATGACACCATGTGGATGGCTAACACCTGAGGAGACCGTGAGCATGTGTGTCCATATGCTAGTCGCCGTGCGTGTGTGCGTGCGTGCGCACGAGTGTGGTAATGCGAGATCAGACGTAGCCTCGCATCTGCTGTCAGCCGCTCGCTCTAACTCCGTTAAGGATGTTATTGATTGCTCATTACGAGCCTGTTCCCTGAAAGTCGAGCGTCCCCTATGATCACATTAAGCCCCCCACCATCGGACCCCCTCCTGAGATACCTTCTGCTCATCAGCTCACATCAAGTTTCTTCTCCGAGATCTGATATCAAACAGCCTGACATCTTTTTATTTTTATTTTTATTCCCCCCCTTTTTGATTTACTCAAAAATAACAATCTTTTTCGTTTTAAAACACACACGCGGTAATTGATGTGTTTTTCGCCTCTGGTATGTAAATCAGTGAACATGGATGAGTAACACAAAAAATTACGCGTTTCATTTTTATTTGCCCAAAGTGATGTTGAATGTTAGCTTTGTGATCTGTGTTTTGTTGACTCCATGACAAACAAAGAGGAGCTGACAAGGAAGACATCATTCAGACTCCCATTATCATTATCTTCTTTTATTCATCAAGTCGCAGTTTAGGACATGTTGACTGACATTAGGGGTGGGTATCCTTGACTGTCTCACGATTCAATTCGATTCCGATTTTTGGGTCTGCGATTCGATTCAGAATCGGTTTTCGATTCAAAACGATTTGGTTGACAACAATTTCTGCTTCAATTTATAGATGTGCAAAAAATCGTCATGAATCAGAATGACAAATGGTACGACGGTGTATTAGGGCCACGTATAAATATATATTTTTAGAGGGGGTGGGCAATATTCCGAGAAAAAAAACTCGCAAATTTGCCACTTTATAAAGTCGCAAAGCCATGCGATTAATTATGATTAAAAATTGTAATCACCTGACACCCCCGTGCTTATACAATATCATGGAAAATGGATATTTTTTTTATTGTTTGCATACACATTCAAGTTCTATTAATTTAGAGTCTGGATGTGGAGTAAGTCTGAGTCGTCAGAATTTTTTAACATCCACAAAATGTGTTGTTGTACAGAAAATGTGACGATACTTGATGAAGTGAGACGAGACAAATAACAAGCGAGGGGAGTGGGGGGGTCGCCGAGTGACCTCCTGAATGGTTGTTTTGGGATTAGTCCCGTCCAACACTTCCCTCCAAGTGGCCAATAGATCGCTACTTCCAGAAATGAGTCACTCGAAAATGATGATGGGGCCGCCGTTGCCGTGCATGCATGATAATGGATAACCATTACAAGCCACAATCCACGCACACACACGGCTCCTCAGCATCACTTGAAATATGACGCATGCGGTACGCTTAGCGAGCACTTAATGTCCAAAAGCGGCACATTTGCGGAGATTTACAAGACGGGCGACAGCGAGGTGACGGTGGCATGAGAGGCGGGGTTAAAAACGACAGTGCCGCAATAATTAGCTCATTTTATTTACGGCGACGGGCGACTTTAGATGAGGTTACGGAGGCGCTCGCTCTATTATCGGCTTTCTTCTGTAGCCCAATCCTCTCATTGATGGGTCTTTTTTTTTTTTTTTTTTTTTTCGGTGGTCGCAGGATCAATCTCATTTCTGCTAGGATTAGGACTCCGCTCATAAAATCTATTTTAATTAGCCAACGCACAGGTAAACAAAGCGGGTTCCCAGGTATGGATCTGGCCATCGGCGAGAGTATCGGCGGCGTGCGCTCCCTCCGAGGGTGACCTCCGGGTCACACGGAAAGAAACATATTTATTGGCATTGTTGACCCACATTATTGTGTTTGCAGAAAGACGACTTTTACGTGATGAGATTTGCTACCATTTGCGGAACGTTGTTGGTTCTGGTCTCGACATCTTGTACTTGACGGTTATCTTTGGACTTTCGGAAAATATACAGTAATGAGCTTGGTTTGGGATTTTTCTTAAAATCTTTGAATTTGTTTTTCAAAATCAGCTTTAATTAGGTTTGTATTTTTTGAAAGTGGTTTGTTTTAGTTTAGTTTAGTTTTCATTTTAGTATTAGCTGTAGTTTGTGTTGTTCTTGTTTTTTGAGTATTTGTCGTGGCTGTTTGACCAGCCTTCATCTGTAAAGTAAATAAATTTCAAATGAACCTCAAACGCTCTTGCATGATATTAATTGGAGGACATTTTTGTCTCCAGTTTTGCCATACAGTAATTATAGTTAGTTTTTATATTTTATAAACACACAATGCAGTTTCCGTTTTTTTTTTCTTTAGTCCGTTTTTGCTAACAACAATAATAACCTTGGCAATGACTTTAAAGGATTACTCAACAGGAAATCAGACTCTTGCTCCACCCCTCATTAACATTTTAAATTGCCGCTCAAAGGGGGTGTTGCCTGGAGGACCGTTGGGTTGCGGGTGGGAAGAGGGTTGGGCGTGGTCTGGCTGTGATTGTCAGCAGCAACTCGCTAAGAAGAAGCCGTTTAAGGAGGCGTGTACGAGAATGAGCCGGTGGGTTGCGGGTGCGACTACGTCATCCGGAATAAGTGAGAAAACAAACAGCCAAATTGTGTTTATCTCAGTGTTTAACCTTAAGGTGACGGCAAACTTTTTTTTTTTTTGCCCCCAAATCAAGCTTTAAACAAACATGTACTAAAATGTAAAAATAATGTAGACAGCATTTTATACAGTTTATCAGCAAAAAAAAAAAAGTTGATTAAGTGTTGAGTTATGCTTGAACTCATTCACTGCCAACCATTTTCACAGAAGCAGCCCCCTTCGCTCCCAGCCAGCTGTTTTACTGGATTTGGACAGAATTTGCAAGGCCCACAGAATATTGTGTTCTGTCGCTATAAAAACATGGATTAGAGTCTCTTCTTTGATCAAGAAAAAAAAGTATATTTCTATCCGTATCCATTCTGCAGCAATTAGCATTTGATTATAGCTGAGTTTCATCATTCACAAATCCGTTTAAAACACTGGGGGGGAAAGCCTTTTTGCAACATGGCCCTGGTTGATCTCTTACACTCTACTGCCACCTGCTGGCCGTTTTTGTAATAACTACCATTTTTTTTAAAGCTTTCTCTTCAGTTCAGAGCTTGCATCAAAGCCTTCTGTATGCTCTAGCATTTAAAAAAAAAAAATAATAATTAACAAAATTTACAAATGTTTTTGGGATCATTGTAATATGCAAAGTAGAACCCATTTATACGTTTTTGGAAGCAAATTAGTTAGGTAGAATGTAAAGAAATGAAACCGTTTTTGCCACATTCTTTGCTTCAGTTCAGTAGACATCGTGCTGCTCATTTTGGTGTGTTCGCTTTTGAGCAATATAAACATACGGATAGACAGTACATGATTGTGACGGTCACAATTGTTCAGTAAATCGCTGTATAATTAGCTATATAAGCATATACGTGTGTTGTTCGACAGTTTGTGTTGAAATATCTGTTGCTTAAACGGATATAAAACCGTGACACTGATGCTATTTGATTGCCTATCTACGACATTTGAGCGCAAAATAAGTTTTCTTGTATGTCAAGCTTATCGGCTCAAACCAGTGCAGCACAGCAGAAAAAAAAGAAGAAAAAGAATTACAAAAAAAATAAAATAGCAAAACAAGGTGCAAAAGCAACTTGCACTAACAATCTCTCCCGGGCTCTTCGGACCGAGACGAAGCAATAACAAATGCCCTTGGTGTTTTTATAGTGTCATAATGTCTGGCTTAAACTGTTACTGTACCAGCTGCCTACAGTGAAAAACGTTTGCACTTGCATTTTGGTCAATGAATTGCTAGCAGTTTGTATTTTTTTTGTTTTATTTAAAAATTCCAGTCAGTCTGTTCCTTGTTACACATAATAACCAAACCGTGATTTAATTTAAAAAAAATTTTTTTTAGGGATGTCATTTTTTTGGGTTTCATTTAAAAATTCCTGTCAGTCTGTTCCTTTTTACACATAACCAAACCGTGATTTAATTTAAAAAAATATATTTTTTTAGGGGTGTTATTTTTTTAGGTTTCATTTAAAAATTCCTGTCAGTCTGTTCCTTGTACACATAATACCCAAACTGTGATTTTTATTTTTTTTAAATTTTTTAAATTTTTTTTAGGGGTTATTTTTCTTGTTTCGTTTTAAAATTCCTGTCAATCTTTTCCTTGTTACAAATAATAACCAAACCGTGATAAAAAATTAATTTTTTTATTTTTTAGGGGTTATTTTTCTTGTTTCGTTTAAAAATTTTTGTCAGTCTGTTCCTTGTTACACATAATAACCAAACCGTGATTTAAATTGTTAAAAATGTTTTTTCAGGGGTGTCATTTTTTTAGGTTTCATTTAAAAATTCCTGTCAGTCTGTTCCTTTTTACACATAATAACCAAACCGTGATTTAATTTTTAAAAATTTTTTTAGGGGTGTTATTTTTTTAGGTTTCATTTAAAAATTCCTGTCAGTCTGTTCCTTGTTACACATAATACCCAAACCGTGATTTTTTTTTTTTAAATTTTTTAATTTTTTTTAGGAGTTATTTTTCTTGTTTCATTTTAAAATTCCTGTCAATCTTTTCCTTGTTACACATAACCAAACCATTATTATTATTATTATAATAATTATTATTATTATTTTACGTATTTTTAGGATGGTTTATTAATATCACTAATAAATATACATGTCAGCGGTGGTAAAAGTCTTAATAAATGTTTATTTTAACATTTAAAAAAAAATAAAAAATGTGTAGAACAAACATTTCCAGTGTGTGTTGCGCTAGCCACAGGAAATGGAATCGCTGACAGACAGAACGATCATCCCCCCCCCCCCCCACCACCTATTATTGACACACACAAACGCACACGCCTAAGCTGCAATTCTCTCAGTTTTGTCTGGGAAACGGCAAACAAAGCCGCGCACAATTTTCCTTGATCCTGAGCATTTGTTTAACGGCGCCCTCCCCATTTAACCCACCCGCTCGCGCGTCTGTCTTGTCCAAGCAAATTTACGCAGACGGTGCCTTAAATCTTTTGTTGTGATCCTACGGCTGGCAGCGATTGACAGTGTGAGTGTTTTAATCACAGTTGCGGCTAAAAATAGATGTGCGCGACTTGTAAAAGGTGTTAAGTAGCAGAGGAGAGTCTTATTGAAAGTGACGCCAATTTGTGTATTTGTTAAAACTTGTGTGTGGGCTGTTTTACTTGTAGTTTAGTGGATTTCATCACGGGATTCTAGATTCTAGATCTAGAGACTCTAGATTCCTTCTTAGAGAGCAAAAATAATCAAAGTTTCCCTACTAAAATATGAACTTCTTTGAGTACATTTAAGTTGAACATAGTCTAGAGTGCATTGATCTGCCAACCACATACAAGTTCAATTAGTAGAAAATAAGGTAATAATAGTTGCATGGACATTTCTATTTCAATAGTGTCAGTATGTGAATAAAATGTTACATTTCTTTGAATGCCTTTATTCAACTTTTCCCTTGTACAAAATTTGGAATTGTGGAAAAAGTGGATATTTTGGAATGTAGATAGTTCCCAAGATGTCCTGAATGAGTTGATACTTAGAAACCGGAATGATTCGCAACGAACAATGTAGACGTTTTGCCGCATCAAAAATGCTCATTTGCAGGATTTTTACGGTATATGCGGATTTTGGCTTTTCGTGGGCCCTGCTCACTTTCCCTTGCAAATAGTGGTGCTCCACTTTCTATTGATAGATATTATAACATTTTTAATACTTCATTTTATTTTATTAACCATTGTTACACATTATTAACATTTTAATTCTTTATATTAACCTTGTCGAAATGTTTTGTGTCCTGTGCAGAGCAGATGGTGTTGACTTCGTATAGGCTGACCTTAAGCTGGGACATACTATTTAGTCTAAAAAAGTTCCTTCTCAGCGCTTTGTACGAAAACACATTTGGTCCTTGAGAACCGAATCTGTTTTGAACACCCACACCTGACTCTGTTTTCGCCATCGCTCACGGAAAAGTACCAGAGAGTATGTTTTGTCTACAAATGAAAGAGAGGAGGTCTTTTTAACTATAAGAAACCGTTGTGCACGCGGAAGAGCTACATTTGACGCTCTGAATCCCACCTGTTTAAGTGATGATTAGAGGCAGTTATTTGTCCAGAGATTCTCTGTTTTTTATTAAATCATTTTTGTAAAAGGTGTATTTTTCTTACATTAAATCTATCTTCATTTTTGGAACACGCAAAGAGGACAAAATTCTAGATTCCTCTTCACTATCAATCCATTTTCCCCATTGAAATGAACTGAAAAGCCATTACAGTGTTCCTTCGCTACTTCGCTGTTTAGTTATTGCAGATTCTATTGCGGATTTTCATTTGTGACATTTGTAACCAGTTTTCTGGTCAAAGAAAGCCATTTTCTGATTAACCCTGGAGAACCCAAGAACCCTTTTCTTCTTTGGAAAATTGTGAATTATACATTAAATGACTGCTATAAATTCACTGAACACCTAAATATATGTTTTTTCAATGTTTTTTTCAATTTATTCCCTAATTTAGGATTAGGGCGAAATTTGACCCTTTGGGATTTTGGGATATCATTTCGAAAAATCAGAACAACAAAAACTGTCAGTAAACTATTTAGAATTTAAGAAAATAATCAATCAAATACACAGCTACATTGAACAATATATATTTTTTGTTTTATTTGTTGCATTTTAGCCATCTTGTCACCACCACTCTGGCTCATGTAAGTGCAATATTCATCCACTAGATGGCCCCATGCAGGGGTCAGAAGTGGCACTCTGGACTTTTCAAGTTCAATTTGTAAAAAAAAAAAAAAAAAAGAAGAAGGTCTTTGTTATTTGAGTAGCAGAATTTATAGGGCCAAATTTGACCCCGTGGGTTCTCCAGGGTTTTGTATCTTCTTTTGTATATCTGAACGTCGTTATTTAGCCGATGTTTGATTGTCGTCCTCATGTGCTGCCGGGGTGTGCCGCTCACAATTTATGAACGCTGCCTATAATCAGCAGCTCGGTATAAGCGGTAGATGATGGATGGATGGATGGAGAGCTGTGTGGGGAGTTGGTAATGGTTTAATAGTAGCCCCAAAATTAAATAAAATTTAAATTAAAAAAATAATTTAAAAAGTCAACCTCTCTCTACTTTTCGCCTTTGTGTGTGTGTACAAAAATAAAGATAAATAGCATTATAATGTAAATATATAAAAAAAAAAAAGCTAAATAAATAAATGTTATTTAAAATTTAAGCCTAACATGAAACACGCATACACAAATCGTGTGTGGCCTAGCGAGTCAGGACCCGAGTTCAGCGGCTAGTTCAGTTTGACGATCTTCGCCATGCTCCTTGCGAGTGTGTTCATTTTGTATTTGTGTAGAATCTCTTTTGATATTTCTACTATTAGCATTTACACTATTGTTTTTCTGGGAGAGGTGTGAGCAGTATGTCAATGACATTTTTCACCTGTCAAGCTTGCGAAAAAAAAAAAAAAGACTGCTTTGTGTATCTGTTTCGTTTGTCGGACTAAATTTAGCGACACCGTTAACAAAAGCTTTGCGGATCGTCTCATGATATTTTGGATTTGTCTAGCGCTGGTAAACTTGTCAAAGCTGATCTTCTGATGATTCCGCTGATTGGAGTTTGATGGTCACACCGCGATGTCAAGGAGCATTGATTATCATGAATATTAGATGTCTTTTTTTTTCCTTAAAAGATCCTGACATGTGTCAAGTATCTTTATATTGCCGCTGCAAGCTGTCATCTTTGCAGCAGCCAAGCACCAGCAGCCCTCGCTGCCTTTGAGTCGGTGACAGCTCATTTCTTCGGGTCAGCGCTCAAGCATCGGAGACTTTGAACTCACTCTGTTTACTTCCCTCATCTGTTGTTGTTTTTGCTTTTGACAGACTGCTTGTCACCGCGGTGAGCTGAGGAGGAGCTCAAATTCCACTTCAAAGTGCATTCGGATTCCGCTTTGTTTTTGTTTTGGAGGGAAAAGTGAGGCACGGAGACGATACTTTATCGGCTCTTTTAGCATTTCTCTCAATTGTAGTTCCCAGTTCTTAAATTTCAGTTCTGTCCATTTTTATTATTTTATACCAAGTGATATTAAAAATGAATACGCCACACTACAAGGTTTCTTAATTTAAACAGTCAAAGACAAGCGTGCCCGACCGTTCTATGTAATACCATAGAATGATAATTATATCCTTATTTAACAGTCAGTACGTTTTCTGTTATCCTTGCACAGATCTGCTACCAATGATGTCTAAAAGTCTTTCCTACCTGATTTGTTGGAATTTAGATGTCTCTGGGGTTGGTGAAGGACTCTGGTTGGTGGCCTGGTGGGTGGTGCTGGATTTCACTTTCCTTTCTTTTCTTTGGTCCTTCCTCGGGTTTCCTGACGGCCTCACGACTCTGGCTGGATTCTGACGTGTTCGGTTTAGGTGAACGGTATGGGATTTTTTTTCCCCAATAGGTTTTAGGATACACATAATCACCCACATACAAAAAATAAAAATAAAAAAATCATTTAAAAAAGGGGAGCAATGATGATGACATGTCAAATCGGTAAAATTATCGAATGAACAATACTGAGCTCTCCAGAAAAAAAGAATAATTATAATAAAAATAAATAAATAAATAAAAGTCTTTCCTACCATCAGTGCAGGTGACAAGAACCGTCCCAAGTTAGTGGTTCTTAGTTCATCATACTAAACCAAATGATCTCGCACAATATGCTAAAATGCTCTCATATAATATTGTAAAATGTTCTCACAGGCTCTGTCTCAGAGGTGTGTGTGTGAGAGAGCGGGCACCATTTTATGTTTTTTTACTACAGAGGTGTGATTTTTCCGCTAATTCGCGGAATTCCGCTTTTTTTTATCTACCCCCCCCAAAAAAAAAAAATTCCGATTTTATTTTATTTTTTTATTTTTTTAGTAGTTCATTGTGTATGCACATGACTCCGACAGATAACATCTTCTGCTATAACAAAGACATTTGTGGTATGCTCTAATATGAGTTACTTTTCATTTGGTCATGATACAATTATTTGTTCATGAAATTTGAACTCTTGAACATTATTTATGTGTTAACTTAGTAATCACATTAGTTAGATATGATGATATTCTCAGTGGTAGTTTTTAAAAGCAAAGGCAGTCCAATGTTTTTGAATGTGACTGATTTTGAGTTGACTAAAACTGCCATTTTATATGGGATAGTTCAATATGCATTGCCCCCAGACCCCCGGCTAAATTTTCAGATAATTTCACTTTGGTCAAATCACATCCCTGTTACTATCATTGTGAGGACCACGAGTCCTTGAGGGTACGTTTTGGTGGTCCCTATTAGTCCAGACCTCTTTTTGAGGGTCAAGTCTTGGTTTTAGAGTTTAGATTTGATTTGGGTTAGGGTTAGTATTAGGCAATCAGTTGCGATGGTTAAGGTTAAGGTCAGGGGTTAGGAAATGCATTAGGTCAATGAGATGTCCCGACGTGTGTGTGTGTGTGTTTCAGGACTGCTCGTGATAGCATTTCAGTGGTCCTATTTTAGAATATTTGAGTTACGTGTCAGTGTGAGCATTTTAGTTGTGTGTTAGCGGTAATCCGATTATGTCCTCTTTGCACATGATACCTCGTCCCACTTTGTTTTACACACACACACACACACACACGTGCATACAACATTAGTGGGACATGAGCAAAACGGACAGTTGAGTTTTAGTAGCCAGCTGGCAGAACGCTGGTGCGGTACTACACTTAAAAGAGCTCATTAGCGCCTCTGCTAAAGATTTGTTTACTAACTGTACACATGCACACTAATGGGCAGCTAGCTTGAAGCATGTGGACGGTGGGACTGATGGGAATAATTATGTGCCATGTTCATGTGCTGGCCAGAAAAAAAAAAGAAGGTAAGAAGTTTAATTGAATGCAAAATGACAAATATGGGCTAAATAAAATGAGTTTGTGTTGATTTAACTTTGGAACCTGCGTTTGAGGCTTTATGAACTTAATCCAAACTGGAAAATGAGAAGGTTTGTTGAGGTTCACTCTGCAAAGTGTGTAGTTACTTTTCAACCAATGTGGGAAACATGCTTTACGAGCAGTCGTTAAAGCCAATGCTATCAAAACGGGTCAGAGGCTTTTTTTGGAAAAAGGATTGGGCTAAATTGATCAAGCATGACACCGAAACACTAAAACATTTCAATTCAATAACTATAATGTAACATTATAATTAATAATGATTTTGAAAAGTCATAGCTAACACAAAGACATTTTTGCATTAAAAATGTCATTCCTGTTAAATAGTTTCTACATAAATTTCTATTAACTATTATCCAGGACCTCACATTGGGTGGTGGTCTAATAAACTTATGAATATTTTATATATGTATATTTTTTGCTGGAATTAAATGCTATCATATTTGTGGTTGATTTTTCCATTTCTTTATGGAAATGATGTTATATAGGATTTCAATATTGTACAAGCACGTTATGTATCAACAATATATACAACAACCAAAGCAGCTAATCTATATGCTGTACTTCACGGCGCTTGGCTGTATGCCTGCACAAAGCATGTGATATTAGGGGTGTGCCAAAAAATCGATTCTCATAAGAATCGCGATTCTCATTTAGAAAGATTCCGAATCGATTTTAAATGTCCCAAAATCGATTTTATTTAAATTATTTTACACTGTCTTGCCTTTGTCTGTGTGTGCCTTTATTTGGAGCGCTGTTCATGTTGTACCCAATTTGGCCACTTAGAGGCAGTGTGGTTCCACGCGGTCTGATACACGGTTAAGTTGTAGCCACATTAGAGAGAAGAAGGAAAAAGTCACAATCAAGTTATTCCAATAAAAAAAAATGTTTTCCAGTGTGGAGCCGTTCTTTTGAGTGATAAAAGTGCCGCGAGTAGCGAGCTAATTAGCATTAGCGAGTCAGACTGGAGTAGATCATTACAATTCCTTGCACATCTATAGATTGAAGCAAAAATCATTGTCAATCAAATCATTTTGAATCAAAAATCGTTCTTAATCAAAAAAAATTTCTGAATCGAATCGCAGACCCAAAAATCGGAAATCAAATCGAATCGTGAGCTATTCAAAGATTCCCAACCCAATGTGATATGATACTAGATTGTAAACACTGAAGAGTCGTGCAGTGTGAGGGCGATGAGGTTGATTACGTTTGGTTGATTAGTGAGAGAGATTAAAACTAAGAATTTTAAAAAACAAAAGTCATAAGAAAATAAAAACTACCTATAATGAAAAATCCCCCCAACTGCAAAACTGGATTGTTTACTATCAGGGTGCATGTTATTGTCTCGGGAGTTAGCAGACTTGCAAGGCTTCTCACTGCACTGAGTGTCTGACAGGCTTGCCGGCCCCTGCCAGGCTCGTCTTGGCTAAAATGTTAGAAATGAATGCAATTAGCAGATTACCAACGTGCTAATTAGCCACTTGCGGCTGCTGAGAGATGTTTGGAGAGGAGAAAATAGTCTGGGGATTTGTTATCCTTCCCCTGAACTGTTTTGTTACTAAACAAACCAAAGAATGTGGCAACATATTTTTTTTTATTTGCTGTCGTTTAAGTGGATTAGTGGTTGCTCAGAATTGCTCCACCATGAATGACCCCCCCACCCAACCCAACCCCCCAATGCCAAACTGTGGATTTCTCCTTGACAATCAATAACTGACGCAAGGTGGCTTTAAGACACCTTTATTATATTTTTGTAGTACAAAGGGTTGGAATGTGCTGTGATTAATTCCCACAGCCTTTGGTAGTCGCACTCTGTGGAGTGAGTTGGTGGCAGTGTGTCCGTGTTTACAGATGGGGCTGGCTGGGATTAAAGGAAACAGTCCCCCCACCAGCCTCCCGAGGCAATAAAAGAGGGCTGGCAGGGGGCAGGTGAAAGTAGCCGGAGATGAGATAGCGCAAAGGGAGGTGGGGAAGAGTGAGCGCAGTAAATAAGGAAGGCGGGGGCGGCGGCTAGGAAACAAGAGCTGAGGCAGACTAAAAATAGCAATTATAAATATTGTGAAAATAAAAGGTGGTCATTAGAAATACATATATCTAAAAAATTCAATAAAATAAAAATCCAGTGGTTGAGATTGGGTGTGCACAATTTGCAGGATTGAAGTAAGGAGGAAAGGCAGCAATGGTAGCAAGGCAGACTGGGGGAGGTACTACAGAGAAGAGGTCAAGGTGGAACTATACAGGAAGGAAGCAAGGCTTCAGACACAATGTATTGTGATTCATACCCTGCAGCAATCGCCACAGCATCGCATGCCTGTGTTTGTCCATTTGGGTCCGTGGACGAGAGCTAGCGTGTGTGTCTGATTACGTGTTTGAAGAAATCTGATGGGTTTGTGTGAGGCTGCTCGTTGAGGCACTTTTTTTTGGCACTTTTTTTTTTTTTTTTAAGACCATCTCTAGCCTCCTCAGATGAGCAGGCGATTATAGCGTGACCCTCTGAGGGCCAGGGTCTTATTGGTCTAGCCAGGGTCCATTAAGGGGCCATAGACCAGACTCTGCTAGGATTATATACCTGATAGGTTTCCCCAAAAGTGGTACCTTGAATACGTTTTTCGAGTCACGAGCCGTTGCTTTTTATTGGTATTTATTTGTTGTACTTTGTGCTTCTAGCCAGAATTTGAGTTATTAGCAGGCTTCAGATCTGCACATAAAAAAAGAAGCTAAGAGCCAAAGGCGTCTAAAGAATAGGACATACGGTTTAACGAAATACAAAATGAAAGCATTTGCGAGGAGCGTGACGTAAACGCGCTAACCACATGGCAAACTGCCAACATGGTTGGTGCTAACTCCTGATGTCACTCAGTAGACCACACCTCTTAAAGGCCCACTTCATTACATGATTACTGCAGTGTGTGTGTCACTTAATTTAACTTTAATTTAATTACGCATTATGTAACCAGTTTATTTATTTAAATTTTCTTCTCTCATGTTTTGATTTTATTAGATTTGACATTTGTAGTTTTCAATATAGTCTCCATTATTCTCTATTTAAAACATGTAACAAAAATGTTGGCTATTTTCCGGGGCTGGAACCGATTATTTGCATTTCAGTTCTTTCAAATTGACATTCACTCATCCAAGTAAACTACGATACAAGTTTAGTCATGGAAGAAATTAACAAAGGTGGGCGCGTCAATTAATTTTGAGCGGCCGTCAACAGTCGGGATACTCTTCCGTCATAGTCAGTCCATCAAAATGTCAAGCCTAACCGCATTGTAATCATCAATCCGTCATTCGTCATTGCTCAGCAAAGTAAGCGTCCATCAATGTTTCTGTCATTCGAAGTGGGCATCCGTCAGTGCTCCGTCATTCGTCACTACGTCAGCAATGCTTAGTTTGTCTTTTTTTTTTTCAAGTTTCCCGTCAATTAACAACAAAATGGGCGTTTGTTATTGACTGATTGGCGGACCTTTAGTCAATATCGATGGAATGCCCCCCTCTGCAAATTAAACTCAAGGTACCACAGTACTTGAAATCCATGATAACATTTGTGTAAATATAAAATGTATTTCTGTAAATGGCAAAAAAATAAATAAATAAAAACTAGAAAAGTGACTGGGAAGCTGCAGGAATTGAAGGTGCCAGCACACTGGAGGTCACCCTTTTTTCAGTTATATTTTATTCGGGAGTGGTTCCAGGATCTAATTTTCAGAAGAACACTCAGAACAGTCAGGTTCACCGTTAGTTTAAGAGACCACATGGCATTCTATGACTTGTAAGACGTTTGAAGTTTGAGTCCTCATTGCATTTACTGTATTTTCCCTGTGTTCTTTTTTTTCTAGGGTTAAAGATGCAGTGGCATCCCGAGCAAAGCCAGTGGGCAGAACAGCATTTTGACATCTCTTCGACCACATGCTCCCCGGCACACAAAGCCGAGCCGTACCGTGTGGTGCCAGGCCACCTACAGTGCGCCGCCGCCTACCAGTATGCCTGGGCAAACGATGACATCTCGGCTCTCACCGCCTCCAACATGCTCAAGAAATATGCAGAGAAATATTCCGGCATCCTGGAGTTGCCGGTCTCCTATCCCGAAGCCCCCACTGTCCCAGGGGGGATACACGGACGGAAGGGTGAATCGGAACCCTGGCAGGACGGTGTCTATCCTATGAGCTGCATACCTGAGGTGGTTCCCATCCGCAAGGGCGGTGTTGCAGCAGCTCCTGAGGTGGTAACTGGTTTGTGTAGCTCTCCTGGTCTTGCCTCCAGCACTCTGAGTGAGCCCAGCTACTCCAGCAGCAGCTGTGGAAGCCACACTGCCACCACACTCCACTCATCCTCATTGCCTTCTCAGGACTTTGACGCCACTTACAGCGGTTCCTACTTGCAAAGTAGTTACAATTCACAGTCTGCTCCTGCTCCTGCCCCTGCGCATCCGTCCCCATTGCACAACTCTGTACTCCTGCAACCGCCTCCACCGCCAACTCACTCTACATTAGTCCCAGCATACAACGGAGGCTCACCAAACTTGTCTAGTTATAATTACACTCCTGCGGGATACCCTGCCCAGAACTCAGTCGGGCCTGGATACAGCACCGGAGGAGTGCCCCGACCATCCTCCTACCTCCCCTCGGGCATTGCTGCACCAACACCCCTGCCCCCTTATCCATACCATAACCATAACTTGACCCCAATCACCCCAAGCCCACTTAGCAGTTGCTCCTCCAACTTGCTGAAGAGGAAAGCCTTCTACGTGACAGGCCAGGGAGACATGGACTCTTATGCAAACTTTGGTTATGACCAGACTCGGAGCTCAACGGAAAGCCCAATGTACAGAGTGGCAGACAGCAGCAGCACAAACAGAAACTGTAATAGTCCCATTGGCAGTGGTTTTACTCGAAGTTCTGAGAAGCAGTCCACACTGCCGTCGGAGGAGCAGCAGAGAAAGTATAGCAGCCAGGCAACTCCCAACCCACTTTCTCCGTCACCCTACGTCTCTTCCTCACTCGGGGGTTCTCGCATGGCAGACTCTATCGCCAACTTTATATCCCCGGCCCTCAGTGATCAAAGTGCCGAAGATCATCGTATCCGTCACTCCCACTCAGGTGTTCTCTCCTCTTCAACCATGTCCTCCTCACGCTCTGCTGAAGAGCAGTTAAAAACCTGCGACCCGCACCTTTTAGACATGGTCACCTCTGAAATTGTTCAGCATGGCCCTCCTATGGACTGGAGTGACATTGCAGGCTTAGAACTGGCCAAAGCGACTCTGAAAGAGGAAGTTCTCTGGCCCATACTACGCCCTGACATGTTTCGAAGCTTAGGATCCATTCCACGTTGTGTGCTGCTGTTTGGCCCAAGAGGCAGTGGCAGGACATTGCTCGGCCGTTGCCTGGCCATCCAGCTTGGGGCGTCATTACTTCTACTCAGTGGGTCTACTTTAGTCACCAAGTGGCTGACAGATGGTGAGGAAATTATCCGCGCGTCCTTCCTGGTAGCTCGCTTCCGTCAACCGTCTGTACTGTTCATCAGTGAGGTGGACATGCTGCTTTCGGCGCAACTCACTGAAGAAAGTCCCGTTCACAGACTAAAGGGGGAGCTGCTTTCCCAGCTGGACTCACTTCTAATGGGCTCAGGTGTGGATGGAAGGCACCAAGTATTAGTGGTTTGCTCCACAAGTAGACCCCAGGACATAGATGAGGGGTTGCATAGGTACTTCGCTCGGCGGGTTTTGGTTTCCCTGCCCGATAGTGTAGCCAGACACCAGATAGTCAGCCAGTTTCTCACCCAATCCCAGCATAAATACTGCATGAGTGAGGAGGAGCTGGCACTGCTTGTCCAACGCACTGAAGGTTTCTCGGGACTTGACCTGTCCAGACTTTGCCAGGAAGCCCATGTGGGTCGGTTGCACGTATACACACAACAGGGCATGGAGATGGCCAGTATGATTCGGCCACTAACCTACCAAGACTTTGAAAGGCTCTTTTGTAAATTTCATGCCAGTGTATCGCAAAAAGAGATTGATATGCACACTGAGTGGAACAAAGTGTTTGGGTGCAGACAATGAAAGGACATACTTGATGTAAAGAGGCCATTTTCTTCAGGGTAGACACGTTGTGCTGTAGGGGGAAAGAAAGAAACGGACAATTAGCCTAAAGTCTCGTCTCACAGAAAATAATTCACACCGGCGTTGCAGGATTTTGTATATACACTGTCCATGTATATGTACCAGGGGTGTAACAATAGGCTACATGTATTTGATTGTGTATTTTTTGGTACAGAACATTCGGTAAGAACAGCTACAGACACCGTGACACGTAAATATCAGTGCAGTATGGGGAGAGAAAAAAACGAAAACAAACGTCGGCAATCAAAAAGCTTCTCCCGGCCTCTTCAGAGGGAGCCAAAGCAATAAATGTATTTACAGTTTTTAAATAAGAGCAGAAACGCGCTCTGTCCAAAATGTCACCCGGCCTCCCTGATTTCTCTGAAGCCATTGAGGGCAATGCTAAATGATAAGCTAACTAGCTCGTCACTGGCTAGCATGTTGGTTAGCAAAAGCTAGCATGTTGGTTAGCAAAAGCTGTGACTTTCACTCATTACAAGTACAATTATTGCTACACGAGTTCAAGGAGTAAACAATGTGACAACGGGAAAGACCACAGAAGCCATGCTAACTGCCAAAGCTAACATATACTGTATGTAAAATTGCAAAATAAACAAAAATTGAGTACGAGTAGTCTAGCCACATTACAGTGAAGAGTAAACAACTACAAATGGTAAACTAGCAAGAATATAGATTAATGAGGGAGTTACACAGTAACCACAAATGATTCAATATGGGCACACTACTTTAATTTCTTGGAGATTGGCATATTGTTACACCCCTAATATATACGATTCTTAACAAATTTATTAGACCACCTGTTAGAAAAACAAGTAGAGACCATCTGGCATTATGAAGTGCTGTAATACTGACTTTCAATTTTACTGAGCTCTCCATGCCATAATTTGACATAGTAATCAAGGACTAATATGCATTCATATTTTACCCCCACCTTCGCCCCAACAATTTTGTACAGTACAGTAAATTGGAATTTTCCTGGATAAAATAATTCAGCATTAAAAATATTTAATTTAAAGAGCTAATATATGAATGAACCACAGAAACATTTTTTTAATTGTACTGTGTTTCCAATGGTGTTAATTTTGGGAATTTGTAGAATAAACGTCCAAACCGGTGGTGGTCTAATAAATTTGTATAATGTTTATATTAGCACTGTATATATACATACATACAACTACACTTTCTTCCAAAAGTTTGGTAACAGTGAGGCCAATTCCTTTATGTGTGCTGTAGAGTGGAAAGCATTTGTTCTTGACATCAAAAACTGAATATGACATCAACATTTCAGCTTTTATTTATTTCCACATATTTACATCTGTATCAGATCACAACTTCTCCTTCTTGCTCGGATGATGACGATTAATTACTTATTTTTCTCGGGTAGACACAGCTCTCAGGTTTTCGTTTTGATACTTGTACTGGTAAATGGTACTTCATTTATACAGTAAGTTTAGTAATTATGCCACTAAATTGCTGTCAAACCCAAATGTTTTCAGCCGACAGCAAAAATAAAGAAATTGGCCACACTTTTCAATCCTTGAGGACGGTGGACACGTGAGATCTGGTGCTTTCTGAGGTGCTTTCTGATTTTCATTTGCATCATATAGTCCACATTCATAGATAGAATTGTTGGAAATGTATGAGCTTTAAACCAATGTGTTCAACCCTTGCTAGTTAGTAATGTTTTCAATATAGTTACCGGCGCAACAATATACCGGTATCCTGGGCCGTGACCCCTAAAACCAAACAGAAACTCAGGAAAACGTTTGTGAAACCTAATGTAATGTCAAGATATCTCAACAAGATGTACCAGAAGTACTAACTTGTGGACAGATCATACATATTTTATACTTTAAATTAAATTTCACAACTCCAGAGTTAATGAATCCCTCTACACCGTGGCTTTAGTCTATCTGTAGGTCGTCAGCCGCAGCAGGCAGCACAAGGAATTATTTTTATTTTATTTTTTGGGCGGGGGGGAGGCGGGATTTACAATGCAAACACTTCAAAAATTTGTTTGGGGGAGTTTTCCCCTCCCAAAAGTTAGTTGACTCACAAACCTCAATCAGAGTTTGCATGTGGACAAAAGGTCAAAGCACATATGAAAATGTACGTTTGTGTTAAAATTTCTGTGTTTGTATAGACCTGACCAAGATGGTTGCAAAGCACTGTAAGGGGTGCCTGGCAACCCACACAGGTGATAATGAATGTACAGCACTGAAAATGTTCTGATTGATGAATTACCAACACTGAGAATATATTTTTTGGTTGTTGCCAATATCAAGTTTTAAAGTCCCTGTAAAGTGAAAATAAATATTCTACATTTGACATATCAAAGAGAAGTGTAGTTAAATTGCCAGATTCGAATGATTAAAAAAAAATGGATCATTAGATGATCAAAATTGGATGCTACAAGCATCATTCTTATGCCTACACCTCCCTGCCTATCCACACGGTCTGCCCATGACATGACGAGAGGCGCTAGCCACTAGCTTGCGCGCAAGCTAACCGGGGCTCCTCTCGGGCAGCAGTTTCGACCACTGCGTCACTTGCTTGGAAATGTTTAAATTACATTGGCTGTTGTGTAAATTGGGGCATCCAGGGAAGATGTATTTCGTGGTGTAGGCACAGGATTTAGTGATAGAAATAGGACTTGTAAATAATAATGATATTAAAAAAGTAACTGACAATTGCGCCACTGACGTGCAAAATCATGTAAACTGTTAAAAACAGTTTAATGTTACAGTACATAACAATTGAGTACCATAGTTTCTAGTCTTTGCACATGTTTTTAAAAATGATCTTCAAACGTATAATGTATCAAGAAAGAAATTTATGAATTTACTTTACAGGGTCTTTCATTTCGTAAAATTATAAACTGTCTATCCCATTTGTGTTGTTTACATAATTTATATGTAGAAGGTGCGCAGGAGTCCTTGACCCAAACCACTCAGATAATTTTACATTTGGATGATTAAAACAAAAATCGAAGTAAGTAATATATATTATTACATATTACATATGCCAATGAAGTGAGTTAAGATTGGTGTTTTTTGTTTTTTTTTAATGTCCATTGTGTTGCACTGAATTGTATTTTGGGAGAGATTGTCATCTTCATTGTTTTCTTGTTGGCAGTTCTTGGGATTTATTTTAACATTTGATGTTAAAAAAATTGATTCAAGGGGGGAGGGGGGGAGGTTAGTTACGGGACGCCAGCAGCACCATATCATGTTGTTGTGTGGCCTACATTTGATGGCTAGGAAAGACAAGGAGCAGTGCAGTGGTCTATCACAGCGGAACAAAAAAACAAAATGCCAAAATTCCTCTTAAAGGGGAATAATGGTAAAAAAAAAATTTTAAAAAGGAAAGAAAGAAAAAAAAAAGGCAATTTTTTTTCTACCTCAAGGCTCTGAAAACCCCCATGGTGTTTATTTTACATCAATTATTTCGGAATGTCCTGAGGGGTGGCATATTGATGATAAAAATGTATTGAGAAGTAAAAAACAAAACAAAACAAAAAAACAGTAATAGTATGACTAATACCACCAGTTTGATGCAGGCTACCTCAAATGACTTTACTTATAACGTCTCATCCGAGTAGCCAGTTTGCATTCAACTGATGATTGCACAGAAACACACACAGTTGTATGTATAATCAACACAATCTTGTTAGTTACTTTGGTCAATGTGTATATACCTGAGCACCTTTTAACTGTTTGATTGACTTTTTTTTGCTTGTGTGTTGAATTTTCCAGTATTTTAACAAAACACCTGCTCAACTCTTAACCTGTGTGTGTCGTGTTGGTTGTAAATACATGCAAATCCAAATGTGCACTTATGAGTTTTCACATACTGCCCTTCTTGTTGACAGTCAATGTATTTTAATGTAATCCAAGGCAGCAAATGTCATTAAAAGACAGCTGACAATTTTCTTGGTGGTAAATTTTGTATGCCGTTTTTTTTTTTTTTTTAAGTAGGGGAGACCGGGGCTAGTTGTATCACTTTTTATATTTTTATATATTTCTTGGCATCAATACATCATATATAAACAAAATGTATACCAGATAAAAGTTTATTTTATTATTTTATTTTATATTAGTATATTTTTTGTATTCATCTAATTTTAATACTTTGCGCCAGTGCAGAGTTATAAGCCATCAAATAGAGCAGGCATGGCGAGATCTGGTCCTCGAGGGCCGGAGTCCTGCAGGTCTTGGATATTTCCCTTCTTCAACACAGCTGATTCATGATCAGCTCATCAGCAAGCTCTGCATAAGCCTGATAACGATTCTGTTCATTGGAATCAGCTACAGTTCAGGTAGGAAAACCTCTGAAACCTGCGTCCTGCCTTTCACAATAAAATAATTGTATACTATCAATGATTGATTAATTAATTAATTAATTAATTAATTAAATAAACGCAAAAGGGAGTGATTCCAAACAAAGCCTGAGGCTAACAAGACAAGGCACAATTGTAAAGGTCAAGACATGATCGGATGGAGAGAGCTGATTGGAGGAAGGCAGATCCATTCAGGACCAACAGATCATGACAACGTAAAATAGTAACGGCATTGCCACCAAAGCCAGAGAAACATGCAGCCTATGTACTTGCGTTATAAAGTGGCAAACTCTCTTCTTGCTCTGGGTCCAGTCAGACTCAGGTTCACCAAGCTAGCTTAAACCATCACAATTAGATTTTTCCAGCTCAACTTTCAAAGCTACTCTGAGATTTCATTTGTCTTTAATTTTGGTGTATGTGGTGCACCCCTGCTATAGGAAAGCCTAAAAAATAATTTCCAATGCGGTTTATGCTACAAAGGAGGCGGGACTTCCGACTTCCTGTTTTTCACAGATCAGCTTTGTTTCCGTTTCCTGTTTGCTACGTGTGGGGCGCGTCCCATTTCTTGAGCTTCCGCTTTTGTGCCCTCGGTTGCGCGTTCTCGTCGACGGGTGCGAGTGTGTAGTGTGTCTGCCTCAGTTGTCCAAAGCATTTCAGAGAGTCGAGACGCCCTGCGCTGTTGGGATCGGGGTGAGAGTGTTGGAACGCGGCCATTAGTGATATTCCGGGGAAAAAACTTAACTAAAATATGCGAGACAAAAACTCAGAAACTTATGAAAAATACACATAGCGTAGCTATAGTCTAATATGAGGATTCGTTGGTGGTTAATGGGACGGATTCATTCTTCATTTAAACTTTACGCGTCATACGCGGCAGCTAGAGCGACAACACTTCCTGATCCCCTATCAGCTGACTAACGCTAACCAATCAGAAGCTAGCATACTTTAGGTAAATGCAAGTGAATGACGGAGAGCAGCACATACAACACATCAACTTAGATTTACAAAACACAAGACAAATGTATGAATGTGTAAATAATAATTCTGTAAACATAAATGTACAAGTAAATATACATTTTAACAAATGAACTTAAATGCTTGATTCTCAGGGTGTCGATCTTGGCAAAGCGAGGAGTCTTTGTCGCTGGTCGTACTCAACGCTTGAAACATCATATGGTTAATCTCTCCTAATGCAATGACTATTTCCTTATTTGAAAACCCGACCGAAAAGTATTGGCACAAACATCCGAGTAGTACGCTACGTGTATTCCTCATAAGTTTCAGAGTTTTTTTTTTTGTCTCGTACATTTGCCACTTTCACGAGTTTTTGTGTGTGAGCCCAATACAGTCCGTCCTTCCTTATTCCTCCTTTGCCACCTGACTATGCTTCCCAATTATTTTATTCATTCAATCCTTCCTTTCCTTTAAAAAAAAAAAAAAATGTCTCTCTGCTTTTTCTGTGACACAACAGTTGAGGATGTACTAATTGGCTGCAGCATCTTCCCGCCGCTATGCTCATTGTGCTCCAATGCAGTCTGCTTCAGATCAGTAAGTGAATGGAATGAAATTGAGGTGGGGGTGGTGCGGTCAGGGGGGGAATTGGGGGTCGTGCCAAGGGAGGACTGAGCTTTGGAGCCATCATGTGTGGTTAATCCACATCCCACAGGACCCAAATCCTCGGTCACCTGAATGATTATTTGAGAACGATGACCTAACCCCCCCCCCCCCCCCCACTCTTAAACATGTTAGCCTTCATTCGTTGTTGTAGAGCTGCATTCTCATTATGACTTTTCCTCTCATCTTTATATCTTGATGGACTCATAGGAGAGAAAAATACACAACACACTTGCTGAGCTGAAGCAAGAACAGTTAAAAAAAAATATATATATATATTTTTTTTACTGTCATTTGAAGTCCTATCAGCCTTTATGGAAATTTTTGCTTCTGCCTTTGTTGAGCGTGTGCACATAAACACCTTTATTGTATTTTTTTCTTCCCTCTCCTGACGACGGCATCATTAGCGCATCTTGTCCAATGCATTACGCATAATTGGAATCAACATCTATTCTTGACGCTCTTGACCTTACCCTTGTTTTGCAGCAAACGTTGTCGAACCGCTGAGAGGGAATCTTAACGAGGAGAACACATGCTAAGTGCCTCGGCTTTGTTTCATCAGAGAGACAATGCGGTTCTCTTAATAGAACTTTGTTCTTCCTTTCTGATTTGGTGATTATGACAAGAGTCCATCTGTAAGACCATATCATTGAAAAAACTGATTCTTATACACAATATTCTTATATACAGAGTCATTTTTGTGATTGTTGCAAACAATTTTTCTTCAAAAAATTTACTGGTTACTAAAAATATTTTGAACATGAACAAGAAAAATAGTTTTCAACCATTAAAACTGTTTGCGAAAACACTATGACCCCAAACCGTTTAATATCCGACTAAACATCCAACGTTCAGTAGACCTCCAGATCCGTCCGTCCGTCCGTCTTCTTCCGCTTATCCGGGGTCGGGTCGCGGGGGCAGCAGCTTTAGCAGGGAAGCCCAGACTTCCCTCTCCCCAGCCACTTCAGCCAGCTCATCCGACGGGACCCCAAGGCGTTCCCAGGACAGCCGAGAGACATAGTCTCTCCAGCGTGTCCTGGGTCGTCCCCGGGGCCTCCTGCCGGTAGGGCATGCCCGGAACACCTCCCCAGGGAGGCGTCCAGGAGGCATCCGAACCAGATGCCCGAGCCACCTCAACTGGTTCCTCTCAACGTGGAGGAGCAGCGACTCGACGCCGAGTCCCTCTCGGATGACCGAGCTTCTCACCCTATCTCTAAGGGAGAGCCCGGACACCCTGCGGAGGAAACTCATTTCGGCCGCTTGTATCCGGGATCTTGTTCTTTCGGTCACGACCCACAGCTGGTGACCATAGGTGAGGGTAGGAACGTAGATCGACCGGTAAATCGAGAGCTTTGCCTTTCGGCTCAGCTCCTTCTTCACCACAACGGACCGATACAGCGTCCGCATCACTGCAGACGCTGCACCGATCCGCCTGTCGATCGGCGACAGGCGGATCTAAATGACCCTCCAGATCATTTCTGTAAAACAGATTGACATATGACGTCTAACCATAGCATTAATATGGACGTACGCTGCATCATTTGTATTTTTTTTGTTTGTTTGTTTTTTTACTTGAAAGTTTACATTTCGACGCACATGTGCTTAAGGTAAGTTGCATTAAGCTGCCCCTTTTATTTTCTTATAGCCACATTTATACTTTTTGTTTCAATGCTTTATTGTCATCCGTCACTAACATTATCAATAGCAGGAGGACCTGCTGAGCCGTCCAGACGTTCCTCAAACAAATCTTGTACACACAGAAGCAAGACTTGTCCAAAAGAAGATGCTGAGGACGTTTAACGGCTGTAATGTATATGCCAAGCCTGGAGTGGCGCTGTAGCCCAGCCACAGGGAGTTAGCGGAAAGCGTAGAAGAAGAACTTTTTTCTCTAACTTTATTGCAAAACAAACATGGCTTTGCATGTATCAAAACAACATGGAAAAAGACTAAACACAGCAGAAGTGACGATGGCGGGTGATTCAAGTTCACCATTTGTTGAAGCAAAATATTTTGCTGCATAAGCAAGCTAAGGAGGCTGCGCAAAACGACTACGACACGGCTATCCGCCATTGTTGTTGACAGACCGACGGTTCACGCGCACTCACGCGAGAATTGTCGCCTAGGTCATCAATCTGCGACAATGCGTCGTCGTCATCGAGCTGCGACCATTACGTCATCACCGGAGGAGTAGCCTGCATATGGTGAACAGACGGACGCGTACCGGGCGCGTTTTGAAAAGTGATTGGTTTCAAGCTCCGAAACCGCGCCATCGTGTGGACGAACTGCCTAAACGGTAAGAAACTTGTGAGGATACTTTAAAAGTGGCTTTCGTGTGGACTGGGCCTTAGCTTTCTCCCACATTTGAAAAACATCCATGGCAGGTGTTGTCTTCAGGTGTGAATTGAGTGTCCTCTTATGATTGGCGACTTACCAGTTCAAGGTTTACCCTGCCTCGCTCCTGAAATCAGCTGGAATAGATACCAGTTTATTGATACCCTAATTAGGGCCAGCGTTATAGAAAATGCATGCGGATGAATAATAATGAAAACTTTCCGTAGACCACAAAGATAGGACATCAAGCTGTTGTCATGGCAACACCAGAGATTCTTTTTTTTTCCTCATTATGTACCAGTGTGGACTCAAAATAAAAGCCAGTGGTCCAAATATATTGTCGCTTTTAATGAATTAAGAGCTAGCGACGAGGTGGGAAACCAGTGTAGGAGATTCTACTTTGTGCTCTGATGCAACTCACTCATCAGTCTGACCCCATTCTTGTCAAGCCCCCCCCCTCCTCCCCTCAAATTGCCCTAACCTCCCACCCCAATCCTCCAAGTCCTAAACATGGCACGTGGCATTTGCCCTGGGGCCCATCCGGGTGACAGCTGTTGATTTAGATCCCTGCAGCACATGCCAGATCAAGAGGGATTCAGTCACTCACAAATCCTGCCCCATTCTTTGACCCCCAAACCGGAGTCACAGCCATTGGACTTCTTCAAGGGGCACAATAATCAGGCCAACAGCACACATAATTGGGTTGGATTTTTTTTTTTGCCCCCACCTTTAGCCGCCCAAGATTATCGTTAGTTGCAGCCTTAATCTGAACTCTGACATTTAGCAGGTCCTGTTTAAAAATGAATTAAGTATACATAATAAAAATCACAACCTCTAATACTGCTGCGTAGATGCAAAACTAAGGAATAGAAAAGTGAAAATGAAGCACAAGGAGGAAGGCAAGTCTACTCATAGTGACATACGCTCAGTCAGAGCCCTCCAGAAGACAAGCAAGCTACTTGTCATGTCAGTCGTTCTGCTAACGCGGCTGCCCGTCCCAGAGTGACTGTGAAACACTATGGGAAGCGTCGCCATCCTCACACCCCCACGCCCCCACCCCCACATAAACAAAAGCGTTTGTGAAGGTAGCCTCCTGTGACAAGACAGGTTGTTTTTTTATCCACTGATGGATGGAGGTGGCGGCTGACACCGAAACACTCCACTGAACCTACTTGAACATCACCCTGGTGTGAGAATAATAACCTGGAAAGAACCTTATATCATTTGAATATCATCCATAAAATGCCAAAGGTGCCCTGATTGCCAAACATTTTGAAGTTTCAATCATTGAATAATTATGTGATAGCACATCTGGAAAGGATTTCAAGCATATTTCACCCAATATGACCAACGTCACCCCGCACTGCCCACGCCACCCATTGTATGGCTAATCCAATGGCAAATGCGGCTTTTGTTACCATGACAACAGGTAGCGCAGCTCGGGCATTTCCACAAAGCAAGGGCCACACAGTGTTGCCAAGCTAACGACTTTGAAATACACTGAAAGACTTTTCTGACCCTTTTATTCCAAAAAGCAATTGGATCAGAAAATCTGGTGACCTTTTTGTGGTTATTGTTGAACTCTGGTTGATGAGATGATCTCCACAGCAGGTTAAACTAGGTTTCGGTGTCAACAAAAATACAGTACAGCCGCCATAATTCAGTTCTACACATGTTTTAGGATTTGCACATGATTTCAGCAATTATCATTGTAGTAACAAATCTACGAGTTTATCTCTAGATGAATCCTTAAAATTGCTGGGTCAAATTAATACATAAAAAAAAATTGGCCGACCTGCTACTTGGGTCAATTTGACCCAAATTTGAGTTCTTTAGTGTCAAAATAGCCCAATTTTGGGGGATTGTTTTGTATCAAAATTGGGGGAAATTGTACCAGGTTGGTCCATTGTTTTGACCAAAATTGGGTTACTTTTTTTACCCAGTAGTTTTAAGCGTGTGGTGTTGAAGAATGAAGACTGATCTGAACTTAATGCATTCACTCAAATGGAATTGTGCGTCACGGAGTCCATTGTGTCATTACACTCTAAAAACAGTTGGGTCAAAAGTTACCCAATTATAGGCCAAAAATGTACCGGTCCACTATATGGTTCAATTTAACATTTTCGATAAAACAACCGAGAAAGTTGGGTCAAATTGACCCGAGTAGAGGTTCTGACCCAACTTTATGGCTCATTATATACAAAATGATTAAGAAAAATAGTTTACCCAAAGTTGGGTCAAATTGACCCAAATAGAGGACCTAACTCAATTTTCTGGGTTGTTTTATAGAAAATGATCCAATTTTTTACCCAAAGATGGGTAAAATTGACCCAAATAGAGGATCTGAGCCAACTTTATGGTTCATTATGTACAAAATGATTTAAAAAAAAAAAAGATAAATGAAAAGTTCACCCAAAGTTGGGTCAGATTTATCCAAATAGAGGACCTAACCCAATTTTCTGGATTGTTTTATAGAAAATGACCCAATTATTGACCCAAAGTTGGGTCAAATTGACCCAAATAGAGGACCTAACCCAACTTTCTGGGTTGTTTTAAAGAAAATGAAAACATTTTGACCCAAAGGTGGGTCAAACTGACCCAAATAGTCGATCTGACCCAACTTTGTGGGTTGTTTCATACAATATGACCCAATTTTTGACTCAAAGTTGGATCAAATTGGCCCAAGTAGAGAATTTGTCAAATTTTAACCCATAAAAGGGTGATTTCTGAGTGTATTAGCTGATGTACCGTATTATTAACTGTACATCAATCTTCCCTTTTCCGAGATCCACAAAGTGTGCTTTTCTGGGCCAAAGCCACACAGCTTTCCTTTCTCCTCTTTGTCCTCCCAGTAACAACAAGCAGTACCTAAATCCCTGTTTTGACTCTCAATCATCCTTGTGCCACATCTGTGAGTTATTTCCCTTAGGATGAGATTTTACTCTGTACTCGACATTGTCAGAGATACGGGGCTGATAAAGCCATATTTCACGCCTCATAAGATAATTGGCTTCAATTAGGCTTCTTGAGATCATTTCAATTAGCAGCTGTGTTTGCAATTGCTACTCCTGCAGGGTGTTCTATATCCAATCGGACTACTCTATTGCTGCCGTTGTTTCTGGCTTGATTAATTAGTCACAGATAATTAATTGATCCCATTTAGCACACACATTTACTCACGGCGGTCATATATAGCTTTAAACTATCCCCCTTAATTTATAGTGAAGGTTGTTGTGATTTTAAGGGGTTCATTGTCTAAATCTGAGCTATCATAATTATAGAGTTTAAGAGATAATCTGACCTAAATGGTTCTCTAGAATAGTAAAATAGCCAAAGCAAGTCAAATTGGATGGAGATTGCTATTGCCACAGCCTAACCAAAGATTCTCAATGGGATTTAGGCCAAAAACTCTTCAAAATAAAAGCCAATCGATTATAATTGGACGATTATTGCCCTTCAACCATCTACCAAAACAATCGGCCAATTGGGCCAAATGGCCGATTATTTTTCCCTTAAAACGTTATCGAAGAAAACCGAAGTTTCCGACACTGTGATAGTACCCTGAATGCACTATTTTGCTAGTGTAGCATTAGCAACTAGCTAGTGTGTAGCGTATGTTATTCTGTTGTCCCCCAAGCGTCCTTTAAGCTTTTTAATGACATCCCAGTTGGCGTTAACTGTAAAACTAAACACACGACGTTAGGAATTATAAAAAATATTTTAAATACAAAACATGCTTTGTTTTTAAAACATCGCTAGCCTAGCGCTAATGCTAAAAGGGAAGGGAGGATCCCATCAAATGCTAACTGGAAATTGGAATCGATTTGGGGAGTGTTTTTTACTCAAATAGCGAATATTCACAGACAAATGCTGTGGAAATACATACTCACAGGAGATAACACTACGCAAAGGCACCACTTCGTCCCAAAACATTATAGATTATATATATCTTTTTTTTAACTCATTCACTGGCATTGACGGCTATAGACGTAAAAAAATTCATTTGAACTATTTCTATTAGTTTAACATTTGTTTCACTTTTGTTAACAAGAGTGTGAAAACCTAGAAAAAAAATATTGTACGTTAAGAGCAGACATAAAATGTGTGATTAATCATGAGTTAACTATTGAAGTCGTGCAAATTAATTACAATTAAGAAATTGTATTCGCCTGACGCGACTTAAAGATTATTAAATATTTGTGGCGTCAGGCAATTAAAATTTTTAATCGTAATTAATCACATCACTTCACTAGTTAACTCACAATTAATCACACATTTTATATCTGTTTTAAATATACAATTTAAAAAAATCAAGGTTTTCATACTCGTTAACAAAAGTAGAAAAAAATGTTAAACTAATAGAAATAGTTCAAATGAATTTTTGACGTCTATACCCGTCAATGTCAGCGAATGAGTTAATGATGATTGATTAATCGCTAATTGGTATTTTTTTTCTGCCAAAAATCGGTATCCGCATCAGCCTCAAAAAATGCATATCAGTCGGACCCTACCTTAAAACATTTGATTTTTGTGGCAACACTGTCTACATCAGGGGTGGGCACACTTGGTCCTCGAGGGCTGGAGTCCTGCAGGTTTTGGATGCTTCCCTTATCCAACACAGCTGATATCTGATCAGCATACGCCTGATAACGATCCTGTTGATTAGAATCAGCTGTGTTGGAGCAGGGAAACATCCAAAAACTGCAGGAATTCAGCCCTCGAGGACCAAGTTTGCCCACCAATGGTCTACATCAATGTTTCATAAACGTTATCAAGTCAAGGCACCCTTTTTACAGTTTGAAAATCTCACATCACGGCCATGTCACATTGAACAAATTTTGAAAATGAAAACTGAGGTGGGACAAACTTTTCAATCCAACTCCAATTTCGCTTTTTCACTGCAGAAGTAGCAAAGTACTCAAATACTGATACAACTGTTGTCCTTAAGTAAAAATAAAAAAATAAATTAAAGTCTCTTTACTGCAGAAATTTAAGTAGAAAAGTAAAAAAAGAATTTTGACGGTCAATTTCATACAATATTAATTTTGGTAACTTGTCACAACAGTAAAAAATACAGCGAAGAAAAAAAAACTAATTGAAGATGTTTCATGTTCCCGTAACATGCTTTATATTTATTGTAATGCTGTAATTATGATTCTGTGTGCTTTTAATTTGCAAATCTGCATCACAACATAAAGTTGTGATAGTATGAAAAAGCGATCATTCAAACTCGTGACATGATGACATCAAACGGCACAATACAAGAAGTCTGAAGTCCATTAGCCCTCAAATGGTTGTGCTGAGATGATATTCTAGCCACAGAACACTATCAATAAATTCCCGCTCTATAAACCCATCATCTTTTCCATGCAATTATGAAATCTGTGGGAAAAAAAAGCCTCCCCTTCGATTCCTCGTGAATGTCAATTGATCGAGCGGAATTTGCATGGGAATCCATTCGGTCCGAGCCCAAAGAGCATCATTGATCAGATGAACTCAAAGGCCGCTGCGACGGTCCGCCTCCCTTTCAAAGGTTAAGGTGAAAATTAATTTGCTTGTTTGTCAGTTCAATCCTGCTATTAGGACTTGCAAATCATTTGAATGGGAAAAGCGAATGTGACTTTGATTGCCTGTTTTTTTCCCCCCACTGGATTGTGTGATCTATTGGCTCTGCCATTGTGGTTGCTGAATACAGATGGCTTCAAAAGGGAACGTTAGACATTATTCATCTAGCAAATCTCGGACACGGGAGGTTTCAGTTCTGCGTGTGGAGTTTTTCTGTATTTCAGTCCAGCGACTGGTAGTTGATTTGTCCAATTTGTAATTTGGCAAACGGTCAACAATGAAATCATAAAAGAGGCTTCAAGCTGTTTAATGTTACTAGTGTCAAACCAAACCAAACAATAGAGAACTACACTTTGAATATTTATAACAACCACATAGCTTTGTCTTAAAACAGTCCGGCAAGCTTAAAGGCCATTTTCAGCAGTAAAAAGTTAATATTTTGTGTATAATTAACTCATTCACTGCCATTGACGGTTATAGATGTCAAATATTCATATTTTTACACTTTTGTTAACAAGAGTATGAAAACCTAGAATTTTTTATTGTACATTTAAAACAGATATTACATTTGTGATTAATCCCAAGTTAACTCGTGAACTCATGCAATTAATTATAATTAAAAATTTAATCGCCTGACGCTGCTAATTTTTTAATAATCTTTTCTCTTTTTTTTTAAATAGCGTCAGGTGATTAAAAAATGTTATTGTAATCGCATAACTTCAATAGTTAACTTACGATTAATCACAAATTTTATATCTGTTCTAAATGTACAATAAAAAAAAATCCTAGGTTTTCATACTCGTGTTAACAAAAGTGGGAAAAAAATTTAAACTAACAGAAATAGTTCAAATGAATTTTTGACGTCAATAACCGTCAATGGCAGTGAATGAGTTAATGTGATAACATTATTTTTCCATGTACAATTAATGCCTTTAAAAACAATTTTTGACATCACCTGTTTTGAAGAAGTAGGTCATGACCAATCATGGCTTAGTCTACTGACCAAACCCAGAAAACAGGTGAGCCATGATTGGTCGCTACTTACTTCCTCATCACAGCTGATGTCATCTTCAGTCGACAGCAAGTGGAAAAATTGTTTTTAAAGGTATAAATTGTACATGAAAAATAATGAAGTTGTCAAATTAATTCTGGACCAAATATTAACTTTTCACTGCTGAAAATGGCTCAAAGAGTCAAGTATCCCTTTAATGCTAATAAGCAATGTAATATACAGTATTTGCATATATTCTTTATCCTCTACAACAAAATAATATTAAAGCATCTGAACGCGTCACATACAGGAGGAGCAAAAAATGAAGTGCTGTTCTTCTTTATTTGCATCTGCATCAATGTATTGGCCTACAGGACCAGCACAATGAATCGGATTGCAGCAGTAAATCATGATGCACATGCATTGCTAACTCTTATCACTCTGTTTTCATTAAGAACAATAATTAAAAAAAAGTGTTACAGGAACAAATTTATGGTATTTTCAATAGGAAGCATTTTAACTTACGAGTGTTTTTAGTTACAAGCGTGGTCACGGAACACATTAACTCATTCACTGCCATTGACGGCTATAGACGTCAAAAATTCATTTGAACTATTTCTATTAGTTTAACATTTTTCCCACTTTTGTTAACAAGAGTATGAAAACCTAGATTTTTTTAATTGTATTAGAACAGATATAAAATTTGTGATTTATCATGAGACTAGTGAAGTCATGCGATTAATTACGATTAAAAATGGTAATCGCCTGACACCCCTAATTTTTAAATAATCTTTTCTTAAAAAAAAAAAGATTATTAAAAATTGGAAAAAAATAATTACAATTATTTCATTTATTTATTAAAAAAAAATCATTATTAAAAATTAGGGGTGTCGGGTGATTAAAATTTTGTAACATAATTAATCAGAATTTATGACGTCTATAGCCGTCAATGGCAGTGAATGAGTTAAACTCGTATCTCAAGGCACCACTGTACAGTCAGTTTGACCAAATCAGCATTTGTGCCCGAGAAGTAGGTTTGGGGACCCTTGCCCCAGGGTTTTGTCCTTTTCAATGATTTTTATTATTTTTTTTGGTGTTAGATCTCTTTCCTACTGATTGTCCTCAAAGTTTGCCAAATAACTTATGGACAAACAGCACACAGGCAACTTTTGCTTTGTTACACGGAGAAGGGAAGCACGCCCGTTGTCGAGCGTGACTAATTATGCATGCAATTATGCATAATTAGTGTGGCCACTGATGTTCACTTTTTTTTTTTTTTTTGTTACTCAGTTTAGGGTCATCTTAACCTCATCTTGTTGTTCACGTATGTCATCCTTTTTATTTTCAAATGGCTTGCATTTAAAGGTCTTGACAAAATGTTTCTGAATTTTAGTTTGGCCACCGACACCCAGTGCTCCTGTCTTGTATTTTACAATGGCCGAGATCTTTTTAGTATACACACGAGGAAGAGGAGAAGGAAGGCGGCGGGCTAAAACGAAAGCGCTTATAAGTCAAGGTCCATCCATGTAGTTATTGTATGAGATGGTTCCTGTCAAGGATGACAGTTTGAAACACTTGACCCACAAAAATGAATTCTTTGCCAGGGCCAAGTGACAGCTATGAGTAATTCATTTCTTTTGAAATGTTGAGGCAGATAGAGAGAGAATGTAAGGAGAAGGCGAGTGACATGGAATTTGATAGAGCGAGACAAGAGGGACGGCAAGATAAGGAAGGAATAAAAATGAGCCAAACAAAGAGAATTTCAATATGCAAGGACAACGGGGATGGATTAGAGTGACAATATATGTTTTCATTTGACTGGAAAAAAAAAGATTCTGGCTTGTTACTCTCCATTGAGACAATTATATTTTTTTTGTACATAAAAACAAATATGAAGTACAGTATTGGTGAATTGGGGGAGAAAAAAAAATCATACTAAGCTGTGGCAGTCATTGATGAATATGTAATAATTGTATTTGGCAAATGCAGAAATAAGGACACGCTGCTTGAGCTTGCCATAGCATCAACAGCCATTCATAAAGTACACGCAATGGACGCGACTCCGACCTGTAAAGCAGATCGGTAGTAATGAACGACATTTAGGTTACTCATTTACATTAACCCTGGAGAACCCAAGAACCCTTTTCTTCTTTGGAAAATTATGAATTATACATTAAATGACTGCTATAAGTTTACTGAACACCAAAATATATGGGTTTTTTTTTTCAATTTTAACCCTTTTTTTTTTTTTTTTACTAACTCAGAGTTGCTAATTTATCAAAAAATATATATATAAAACATACTCCTAGGCATTCTGCAACATGATATGAAATGAAATAGATTAACAAAAAAAAACAGAATTTTACCATCTGATGGTTTGCTGAGAAGATGGTTTTGTTTGGATTGATTTCCGGCTCAACAAAACAGCATGTTTGTTGCCAGCCATCTTGTCACCACCACTCTGGCTCATGTAAGTGCAATATTCATCCACTAGATGGCCCCATGCAGGGGTCAGATGTGGCACTCTGGACTTTTGAAGTTAAATTTGTAAAATAAAAAAAAATAAAAAGGTCTTTCTTATTTGAGTAGCAGAATTTATTGGGGCCAAATTTGTCCCCGTGGGTTCTCCAGGGTTTTGTATTTTTCCATTTGGCTCAAAATGTATTCTAAAGAGGTACATTTAGTTTGAAATTCCTCATTCAGCCAACTGGTAAAACCTTAAGAGCTCATTGAAACTAAAATAGTTCACATTAAAGCACACAATGATGCAAATTGGTCTTGTTTTTACAAATACACTAAGCGCAGTGTACAGAGCGGCCATGCTGTCTGCATTCAAATATGTTCAGTCAGAGGTCACCCAAATTCCACCCACACTGACAATTATTCACATTGTGCTCTTAGAAATATTTCATTTAACAGAATAAAAGAAAAAGGAAATTAAATAACCTCCGGTCATAAAAAAAAACCGTGTTAGCTGAAAGACTGACGGCTTTTATAAAAGGAATGACTGGGCTTTGTGATCATCAGAATCAACTTGTGTGATGTCCATGAAAACTTTTAAATGCTAATAGTTGGACAGGCAGCGCGCATGACGGGAAAAGGAAGAAAAAAAAAAGCCTTTAAGTGCGGCGCCGTCCTTCAGATGGCGGGTGGCCGCACGGTGCGCTTTGTTGAAATTAGCAGAACTTGGCAGCGATCAACATCCTCAAATAGCGACATCTCTAATGCTCTTGTTCTCCGCAGCCCTTGAACTTAAAACAACGAGAGAGAAAAAAGGAGACGCAGGAGTGACTGAAACGTTATATGTGAGCAAAGAAAATTCTTCAAAGTAAAAATGCTTAAAATACAAGACTGGGTTGCCAGTGGAAAAATTGCTGTTGGGGGTGACCTTTTAACCTTTTGAAAAACAGGGCTTATGACGGTAAATCAGTAAAAGGACATGTGGAGAAAAGGTATATTTAAAAAAGCAAAGTACAAATACTTCCTTGCCGTTTTAAAGTAGATCTGAACTTTAGTGGCGTATTTATGCATATTTTTCCAAATTGCCTAGTTTTACTTTTACACCCTACAATAGAAAACAGATATCTGTATTTTCTGCTGATTACTTTTTCAAAACGAGTTTGCAACTTTTACTTCTGCCGATGATGACAACGTAACAAAGACAAAAAGAAGGAAAGTTGACCACAATTTAGATCTGGATTGATTACAATCAGAAGAAACTCTCGACCGATTTTGATTCTATTATAAATTCTCTTTTCTCAAAATCTCATTGGCTGATGTAATGAAATAATACAAGCAGGTTTGTTTGCTTGAACTCTTTAATATTTTCAACTTTTTTTGCGGAAGATACAGCAAATCAAATATGCATTTATAATCTTTACTGTATCCTTAGGCAGAAAAGAGGAAAACAGGTGACTTAACATACTTCTCAAAGTATGCCAAGAGACTAAAAAGCTTAATGCAGTTTGTATGAACCTATCAGATTGCCTTGGGAAATTGTTCCATTTTATTAATCCAGGGATATTTGGGTTTTTAAACCCAACTAATACAATGCCTTAAAACACTGTGTCTGAGAACAGTCAAACGAGAGCTTCAAATTTTCCGCTTCCTTTACATCCACCAAATATGGATTTATTTTTATTTTTATCCCCCCCGCTGGATAAATTCCCCAATGTATATATGACACTTTGGCTATTAACATTTAAGAATAGTTAAACGGCTCCTTTTGCATTCTTAATCCACAATCTATTGAGAATAAAACTAAACTGTTCTGTTAAAATAACAAAATCTGACATGGTTTTGCTAAAGCTCATTTTTGAAGTGCCGCATTTCTGAGAGAGTCGAAAGATCTGTGCACATCCCGGAGTGGCCAGATTGCAAAACGGGATTTATTTATTTTTCTCCTTCTCATTCGTGCATCATTCCCGCCATGATGTGCACCCAGAATGAGGCACTTTAAGCGGGCTAACCAGCGACTAAGGCCCAGTCAAAACACTGCTTGATTCATTTCATATCTCCTCCTCTCACTGTCAAAAACGAGATAAGTGGTGAAGTTATGGACTTTATTTTTTTCCTTCTAAGAGGATTTGGTAAGATGAATAGCCAGGAAGCAAATAAATGATAAAAAAACAAAAAAAAACAATCAAATTACTGGGAACTGGTTCTTCTTCTTCTTATTATTATTTTAATTCCCATCCCAATTTAAAGGGTCACATCTCAAATGACATACCAGCATGCTCGTAAGTTTAGTAACTTATGATCCGACATTTTACCGATCACAAAGCTTTTTATGAATACGCAACAATATTTCTAGGAAACCGCTCCCAACCATGTAAAAAAAAGAAGTGAACATGTTTTTGTGTAGTTACACAACGGGGGCAAAGTGACCTTAACTCTGGTGTGGGTTCAACTTCGTTCATTCTACCATTAATTCCTTCTACCTCTCTTCCCCCGAGTTGCAATTTCCAATGAAGACAACATACACTTCTGTGGTAGAAAAGTACGTGTACAGTCTATGGTAGACAATTAAATGTTGCATGATTGAATCTTGGAGAGGCCAGGAGGGCAAACTAAATATTCCTTGGCTAATTTGAAATGCGCATATTAGCCAAGTAGATTTTAAATGTAAATATGCTGTGATTACACATTGGGTGGCCCACAGGTCAAACCCAGCCAGTTAATTTTGCAGGCAAAAAGCCTTTCTCACAATTATTGCACCTGAATCTTGAATTGTTAATAACATTCTATCGCTTAATGCAGCATGTCTAAAATTCTAATTAGATGTAATACGTTTTAATATCCTAGTCTTGTACGTCTTCCTACTCCCTTTAAACATGTAAATTCTGACTTTACTAATAAAAAAACCCAAAACTTTTTAACTTTTATTTTATTTCTTTCACTTTTATTTTGTATTGAATTTATATGTTCAATAAACCACACCAAAGCAAACCAAAAAAGTAATTATTATATAAAATATATATATGCTGAGGGGGAAAAATATTTTATCTTTTTTTTTTTGGTCTGCAATTTGGTGCCCCCTCCACTAGATGGCGTTCTGGGCAACCGCCTATGCCCAGGCGAAGCTGATCGGTTTTCAGCCACAGTCCAACTGACATTTTCGCCGCAACATCACACGACTCGTTAAATCAAAGCCTTCTCATGCAATTTCCCGACCACCAAATCAATTTTGTTTAATGTTTTCCCTCCTTGAGGTGCAGCTGTTACTGAATTAAATAATACCAGAATATCAGCACATTTAATTTGCTGTTGCCTCACGTGACGATGGGCTTTCTTCATAAAATAGTTGTTTTTTTTATCGGTGAAGCAATTTATATATTTTATTTAAATTGCCATCTGCTAAAATTAGCATTATTCAGTCAAATTGCATTCAACATTCATATGCTTTAAACAAATTTAGCACCTTTGAAAATACATTACAGTGGTGCCTTTAGATATAAGATTATTTGTTCTTTGATCAGACAAACACTCAAACCATCTCTAAATCCAACACCAGAACATTTTTGTTTCACTTAAAAGCAATACAATTGTTCCGAAGCATGATATACAGAGGCGACATTTTTAATGATGCAATTAATTTCCACTCTCTCTCTTTACCCATCATCTTTATTTAGAGAGCTGCTGATGTTTTAATCATTTCAGGAGGCTTCATTGTGATGTGCCGCCACCTCTGTGTTATCTAATTGTCTCGGAGCAGGCTGATGGCCTTGTGTCTGGAATGCTAAATGAACTCGTAATGAGGAAACCATAAAATGAACCGTGTCTGTATTGTGTTTTTGTGTAGACGTGTTGGAGCATTTAGAGATAAAAACAAGAAAAGAAAGAAGAGGAAACGACCTAAACGTAAAATAAACAGTTCAGATTTCCTTGCGATTAGCCTTCACATAACACTCAACCAAATTCTTTGGCATCATAAATTTAATTGAGGCATCTAAGCATCATGTGTGACATTTAAAGGTGTGTGTGTGTAAATGTGTGACCAAAATCAATCAGAGCATTCTTTAAACAACTTGGCATCAATATTGTTCCACCATCTTTAACAATTAAAAGTTTTTAAAAAAATCTATAATACACTCAATATACTTGGAGTGAGCTATAATGTCATAGTTGTTTTGATTATGGAGGCCTGTTAATTCTCATTCTCAATTCTCACATAATTTACTTTTCATAGAACAATGTCAGACAATCCTTATTTTAATAAAATTATTTACAAATTAGGGCAGCACGGTGTCTGACTGGTTAGCACGTCTGCCTCCCAGTGCAGAGGACGTGAGATCAAGTCCGGCTTCGGCCTTCCTGGGTGGAGTTTGCATGTTCTCCCCGTGCTTGCGTGGGTTTTCACCGGGTACTCCGGTTTCCTCCCACATTCCAAAGACATGCATGGCAGGTTAATTGAACACTCCAAATTGTCTCTAGGTGTGATTGTGATTGTGAGTGTGGATGTTTTTCTCTGTGTGCCCTGCGATTGGCTGGCAACCAGTTCAGGGTGTACCCGCCTACTGCCTGAAGCCAGCTGTGATAGGCTCCAGCACCCCCGCGACCCTAGTGAGGAAAAGCTGCCAAGAAAATGGATGGATGGATTTACAAATTATACATATTTGTTAGGAGTGTCAAAATGAGTGTGATAATGTTGAGTTAATTCAAGTTCCTTTAACGCCACAATTTTTTTTTAATGTGCAATTATGATCATTAATGGCCCCTTACTTGGAAAGGTTGAAATAGGGGAATTCCAGTCGCAACTCATCAGACCGTCCAGGTTAAAATTTAGCAATAATAAATTTAATACTAATGCATATATTTGTGGAGACTTGGATCAAGTTGTATTTGACAATTTTAAAATGTGCAGAATTTCACAAGTTACTTCATGTTAAAGATTAGATCGGAAAATGCACTGAGCTGTCACCAACGTCTTACAAATGCAATTATGCCATCTAGTGGCAGAAAAATTACCTTAACACAAATCGACAATAACACTTTTTTTTTTTTTTAAGTACAGTACGTCTTTTTAATTTTAACTTAATTTGATTAATTAATATGAAATTACTAAAAGATGCAGCCATAGTTCTATTAGTGTAAAATGTTCCCCCTCTTTTATGTTAAGAATATGAAAAATATTGTGTATTTTATTGTACATTTAGAACAGATATAAAATGTATGATTAATGGTGAGTTAACTATTGAAGTCATGGGATTAAGTATGATGAAAAATTTTAATCGCCTGACACCCCTAGTTTTTGTATTTAAGATTGACACCCCATATGCACAAGTAATGCATGTTTCTATTTGCCCACTGGGCATAAATTGGGGCTAATGAGGCTAAAAAATAGCACATGATTTAATTATGATATGTGTTATGGTCTATTCATTAATTCATTTATTTGGTATTTTGTCCTGGCAACAGTACATTTTAGGATTCCCTTTGAATTCTTCAAAAATAGAATTGTTTAGTCAGAAAATCAAAGTGTGATAATGTGCACAATTGTATAGAAAATAGATGCATCCTTTTGCTGATAGTTTATGTAAACGATCACCTTATTGAGGCAAAATCTGAATTTTTCACAGATTTGTTTGATTGAATTTTTAACTAAGCAGCCAGTGAAAGTTCAGGGTCAGCACATTTGCATGTTGTTGAGTGAAGATATTTTAATCACCGCACGTCAAGGAAGGCTTTTAGAGGTTTTAAAACATCTTCTGTATGGCCATTACTGTGAAGAAAAGAGTGGCCGAATACTAAGCAAGCATTTCAAACAAGGCAAGCTAATTACTTGTTTGACACTCACCTCAAGCTCTAAAAGCAAGATTCTTCAAGATGGCTTTTATTTGAAAGCTCACAAAAGGCGGTTCATTTTGCACATTCAGTAAGTGCCCGAGTTAAAACTCATTTCCTTTCCTTGATGAATACAAGCGATGTGTGTGCGTGTCCTCATACGTGATACTTTCAAGTGCAAGGCTGGCCTGTAAAACTTACAACAGTATAAACCTTGACATTTTTTTTTAAGTGTTTTCTTTAACAGCTCTCCCACGATAACCACAATATTACAAGTGTGTCTATCCTAAAGTGTCTCTCTTTTTTGGTTGTATTGCCATGAAGTCCTGTCAATCATATTGGCCTGTGTTTGTCTTCTCTCAGTACTTAAATTAAGTAGTATAGATATTTTTGTGAGAAAATACTGGTAAAAGTAGGAACACTGAGTCAACTTCAGTAAAAAAAAACAAAAACATATGGACTGAAGGGTAGTGACGTGCAAAAGTAAAATCAGTTTTACTATCAGTTAAATGCCCATTTTGATAACATAAAATGTAGCGTCTCTTTTTTTATTCTTTTTATTCTTCTATACTAAGAAACAAAAATAAATCGGTGAGCAAAGTTTGGTTTGACATTTATGCTATCAAAGAATGAACTGGAAAACAAAAAAAAAATGAAAAAAAGCGAAAAAAGCAAAACATGAACTAAAGAAAAAATACCTTCCTTGTATGCATTTTAGATTCGGCGGAGAAACTTTGATTTTGAACACAAGGAGTTTGCGGTTTTTAGGCTTGCCCAATTGCCATGATCAACAACAAACAATTATTTGCCTTTCATCTTGGGCCTGCACACCCAAGATCTCAATTGATCAAGATCTTTTACATTAACTCGCTCTCTGATTGAATTTCTTAAAATGTTTTGCTTGCTATCGGTTGGAAGAAGTAACAATATTATTTTGACCAAGTTAGCAGTAAATGTAGCGTTTAAAAGTCACATATTTACAAAAAATATATATACTCGAATACTGGTACTTTGATATTTCCCAGCACTGGTTGTGAGGTTTGAGAGATCCACGCGAATGGCAAGCAATGAATTTCTTGTTGGTGAAAGAGGTTTGTTACTTCACGGGCACGATGAACTCATGCAGGGAGGCTTTTTAGAAGAAAAGTCGGATTCATCTGTCATATTTCCCCATCCGTCTCGCTGGGTGGCCTTGTCCATCCCAATTATGACCCACATTTAATTTGGCTTTTGGAAATGCCCCTGATAAAATTGCCACTTTCTTTCATTTCCCAAACCTGCATCCTTTTTTTTTTTCCCTTATTTTTTTGCAGAGCCCACAGGCTAAAATTCATTGCCCTACTCTTGCTAGTTTCCAATGTTTTCATGGCAGCTTTACGCTACTGCCTTTTTGAAAGTTCATAGCCTGGCTCGGAGGCAAGGGGGGGGGGGGGGGGGGGGGTTAACTGTAAGGTAAGCGCACAACCCCCACCCTCACTTCCAGTTGAAAAATCTTTTTTTTTTGCCTGGAGATCAGGTGCTGCCTTGAAAGATTCTTCTCTGAGGTTCCACCGATTTACATCATCTTCCCTTCACTGCATTTAATGATTGTCGTGTTTTTTTTTTGCCTCGTTTTTATAAATGTCTAATTTCACATGAAATAAGGATGGCAGCAATTCGCAATAGGAATGTTATGTTATCTTTGCAAGACGTTGCACCCACGCTTGTGAAAAGTGCTTCCTTATTGCCGTGCCCACTCAGACCTCCGTTGTATCGGGGACGTTTCAACCTTCTGCTGGCAAGTTGCCACTGTGATCTTTGAATGTCAGGCCAGGGGCATCCAGGGGCATCCAGAGACCAGCAGTCCTCTCAGCTGAGCATACCACAAGTTGATAAAGAGCATCAGAACACACAGTGCCAAGATGATACCAAGCCAGGTCAAAAATGCTACCACGCGATAACAACATCATAGACATAACATTTATTTGGCATTTGGAATCAGTGTCCTGGCTACAAAATGAACATTGTCCTTTTTTTCTTTTTTTTATGCCCCATATAACTTCTGTTTAGTTGACTACTTATCTTGTGGAATAAATTTCACCTGTTCAGCTAATTGTCAGCTAAACCCACATGAACTGCAACCAAAGTCAGGTGAGTGGACCATTACTCCTCACTTTCAGCCTTTTATGTTAACCCTACAAAGCCTGAACCATGAAATACATGAGCGGGAATTCTGATTCTTTGTAAAGCCAGTATTTATTGGTCTTTTTGAACATACAACAACAACAAATTAAAATCAACGTCCACATATGACTTTTAATTTGTGTCATATTTGATACATCCAGTCACAATGCTTTAAATTCATACATCTATAACTTAAAATATAATCATAAATTATTTTTTCAATAGGTTTTAGGTGAACTAATGAATACACACTCACTCGCACGCACGCACACACGCACATACACATAATCACCCACATACAAAAAAAAAAATTATAATAATAAAAAATAAAAATAAAAAAAGGAGAGCAATGATGATGACATGTCAAATCGGTAAAAATACCGAATGAACAATACTGAGCTCTCCAGAAAAAAGAAAAAGAAAAAATATATATATAATCATAAAGAGACATATCACACATATTAGTTTCAAATTCAAAAAGAACATTTCCCATTATTAACAAATATAGAAAATCCATCAGCTGGGTATACTGCCCTCTAATGGATCATCCATGCAATGCATGTGTCAGATCATATACGTCAGGGTTTTAATGTTGGGAAAAAATTTTATACTCGTGAAAAAGAGGGCTCAAAATGTCTTGTATTTAATATAATACGTTTGGCTTTATAAGGTTAAGTAGTGCTGCCGTGACACGTCTACCGAAAGATCCTACAGCAATTGCTTCGTTTAGTGCGCTCAAGGAAGCAAGTGTTGAAGAATCCTGCTAAGAGTGCATGAAGACTTGGCAGAGAATGCGGGACACCAATTTTGAAACTTTTCTGACACTTTGTATGTATTTAATATGAAAGCGGATGGTAAGCCAATTAGGTGTTCAGAGTATTGGAGTATGTGCTCATATTTCCGCATCCTCAACAGGATCATGACATCAGAGATTTTGACGTGTTTTGTGTTACAATATACTAGCCTGGAAGAAACAAAGACATGGAGCAACTTTTCAGTGAGCCGAGTGGCTGCCAGCTGAATAAATGCAATTTTACAGAGTTGTGGACGTGTGTAGGTGGACATAAGGCCCTTATCATCTCTCACTATGCTGATGTGAAACTGTGAAAGACTGGACACGGGTGGTGGGCTGGAGACAGCCTCTATTCCTCAGTGGCTGTCTACTTGTGAACTGTGTATTGAAAATCTTTTGAATTTCAATTCTGAAAATGTGGGCACTTGTGATTTAACAGGAGTGTGGGACTCAAGGATTTTCTGGAGGGCCTTGTTGTAATAGACAACTGACTCACTGAGGAAAAGTTTTGGACAGTTGTAGAAATGACCTCATCCTTTTGCATGCATTTGCACACCTGGTCTCAAGGGCTTCATTTCATTTGTCTTATTTGTCCTTAGCCTACACTGGGTCGAAAATAACCCAAATTGGGTAAAAAATGGACCGACACAACTTTTTGAGTAATTAAAAACATTAAATTAATGAAACTTTTAAAAAAAAAAATATATATTTTTTTTTTTATCCACAAATCAAAAGATTTTTTTTGTGCTTGTTTTGTGAGTTATTCGTTAAGCTTTTTTTTTTTTTTTTTTTTTTTGGGAGAGCTCAGTATTGTTCATTCGGTAATTTTACCGATTTGATTTGTCATCATCATTGCTCTCCTTTTTTTTTCTTTTCTTTTTTAATACATATATATTTTTGGTATTTTTTTTTTTTTTGTATGTGGGTGAATATGTGTATGTGCGTGCGTGCATTCATTAGTTCACCTAAAACCTATAAAAAAAATAAATAAATCCCATACCGTTTCCCTAAACCGAACACTTCCAGCCAAAGTCGAGAGGCCGTCAGGAAACCCGAGAAAGGACCAAAGAAAGGAAAGTGAAATCCAGCACCGACCAGACACCACCCACCAGGCCACCAACCACAGTCCTTCACCAACCCCAGAGACATCTAAATTTCAACAAATCAGGGAGACCTCAAGAGACCAAAGGAGAGACTGAGGAAACTTTTTGGATTGATTGAATATCCCATCTAAATTTGGTCAAAAATTAAAACTTCGACCGAATGAGTTATTTAATCCAAAACGTAGGGTCAAACTAAATAATAACTCAAAGCAACCCAATTTGTTGTTGTTTTTTGTGGGTTGTTTATTTGACCTAGCTTTTTGGGTAAATTGAATAACCCAATTGAATTGGGTGAAAAAAGAACCGACTCAACTTTTTGAATTATTTACCCAGAAAGTTGTGTTAAATTAAATTAACAACCCACAGAGCAACCCAAATTTTGGGTTATTTTGTGGGTTATTCATTTAACTGAACTTTCTGGGTTAATTGAATAGCCGAAAATCTTGAGTTAGTCCCTTTTTGACCCAATTTGGGTTATTTTTGACCCAACTGTTTTTAGAGTGTAAGGTTGTTGAAGCTGAAGGCCACGGTGGTGAAGGCCAATGGTTGACGTGACTGCCAGATACCGGAAAACCTTCGAACTTTAAAGCCCCTGCGTCACAGGGCCGAACTGTGGAAGTTGTGGTATTGTGTCTGTTGAACCTGGCGAATGATTGCTCACGGACAGGAGTTATGCGTCTGCACCCTACTTAGAGTCGCTTATCTCCAATGACAATAGCTTGGCACATTCTATGAGCTAATTATTGCTCATCAAATGGTTTGGGGCTGCTTTGCTTTCTCAGGGCCTGGACGCATTGCCATTGTCATCGAAGGGGAAATTCACTCCCATTTTTATCAAAAAATGTTTGCAGGAGAATTTAAGTGGAATTGTCTAATATTCGAGTTATGATTCTTTACTTATAGATAAGACATCCAGTCTTATCTATAAGTAAAGATGTGACATGTTTGGTTGAGATTATTGTTGCAAAAAAAAAGAAAAGATGTTCAACCTCTTCTTAAATGTAAAGCATCCAAGACATTAAAGACCTGTAAGTCACATAATTGTGCACTGAAAAAGAGTCTATTGGATATACATTTTTAAAAAAGTATGGACATTGGATTGTATATTCTATGCAATATTTATGTCCCTGAAATATGATTTTAATGCCTGAAACCAAAGTCCATACAATTTTTTAAGTAAATCATTCTGCCTTTTTTTCTATGTTATGGCAAAGGCAATACATGTGTACCCGTTCTTAACTGTGTTGATAATTGCGATCCTTTGTTTTTGGACTTTATTTGGAATAGGAGGTTTTGAGACCAAATAAAGACGAGGAGGACCCTTGGACCAGACAGCACATATTTCATGCATGACAGGCACAGGCGGCCCTCTAAGCAAAATCAAGCACTGCAGGAAAATAGGTGACGTTTTCTGTGCTTTTTAATGATTTCTGCGTCTTCATCATGTCTTTAGTAGTAGATCTAAGTAATAAATGTATTATTGATCGTCTTCTAAACTCCCACACACCGGGAAAGGAAATCTTCATGTGAAGGTTAATTAAGTGGATGTGCTGGGAAAAGGGATGACCTTTTGGATTCTTCTGTATTTTGAGCAACAATGACAATCAACCCTTGTTATGGTGAAAGCCAACAATAAAAGCAAACATCTACTGTATATACAACACATTTAAGACTAAAATTACTCGTCCAAATTTTGAGTAGTGAATTTGTTTTCAACAGCTGCCTTTAAAATCATACTAGAATGTACATTAATAAGTTGTTTTCGGAGATAAAATGAAATGCATCATTCTATATATAATATAATCTTGCTTTCTAATCAATTATAGATTAGAACATTGGCTACATTGGTCATGACAGTTTAAATTCCAGTTAAAATTCCATTCATTTAACAACCAAAAAACGTTAGTTAAAAAGTTTGAAATAAATAAATAATAGTTAACTCTTGAATGATGTCAACTACCTAAATGTTGAAGCTGAAAAGTAAACCCCTGTTCTGGATTTGGACATTTATGCAAAAATACTGCTCTCCTTTGGTGAAAGTGGGAACAGCATGTTGAAAATTGCTTGTTTCTCAGTAAGCCAATTTACCTTTATTAGTTTATGCGCATTTTTCTTTTCTTTTTTTTTTCTGGGTAGTCTGGCTTCCTCCCACATTCAAAAAGTAAGCACGGGAGAATAATTAGAAAAAGAAGATTTTAAATTGTTCACAGGTCCACCCACATACTAAAAACCTGAATTTGAAGTTCATTGCAGACTTTAAATTGTCCACAGCTATTAATGTAAGTGTAAATGCTTGTTTGTCTCTACCATATGAATTGCGTTCCATACAGTCCAAAGTGTAGCTTAAATTACATATTGCAGCACAGCTTCGACTCTCCAGTTTTTGCTGCACTTTGCAAAATGGCCTAAGATACCACAAGGTGCTAAAATTGTGGCTAATCAGAAAAATAGTCATTGTGTCAAGGAAATATGTGGAAATGATGGATCTCGACTAAAAGTTCCAAATATTTGGATGTTGGAAAGGAAGCTACATTTAGCATTGTTTGTTGGTGGGTTCACTGCATGTGTACATTTTTATTCTACTTAGTTACTATTAAAAAGCAAACTCGGATAATCTCTGAGACATTCATTTTTACTTGTAATGTTGTGAACAGATAGATGATTTCTGCTCCAGTTATTTGGTCACTTGCTTTTGTGGCATCACCAGCAGAGGGCAACGTAGATTTGCTTTTCTTCTAAATTGGAGGCATCATAGCCAAGTCATAGAAATGTAATGTCTGACATTCATTAATACTTACTTATATTAAATGTACTCAATACTCAAGTACTGGAAGTATTTTTTAAAGTGAACGTTGAGAATTGATTGTTTTGTTTACTTCAGTGGTCTAGTTAAAGGTCTGTGTGTTGAAAAGCCAGAAGGAGCGACAAGGAAAAAGGGACGCACTAATGCTGTGATGTCCTGATGACCTGTATTTTATTTTTATGATGACCTTTCCCACCAGTATCCCTACCTCATCACTCCAAGCAGGATTATTCTTCCGCTTTGCACCTCAACAAACCTTTATGTTGTAGAAACAAAGATGGTTAGAGGAAATGTATCGATGTTAAAAACCTATTTAGGAAATGTAATGCAGTACAGTTGCCAGAAAAATAAACAATTAAGTACATATACATGAAAATCTGGTAATAAAGTATTTGGACTTTGTTAGATTATGTGACTGTTAATTAGTGGCAAGAAGTGGACAGTTTTAGGTTGGCCAAGTCAGTATCCAGTAGCTCTCCAAGTACCACCACAATGACAAGTAGTTGGCTTATATATATATATATATATATATATATATATATATATATATATATATATATATAAATATATATATATATATATATATATTTCCTTAAATGAATATACGTTATTGGAAGACGGTGATTTGGACATTAAGACTGCACTTATCTACTAAATCTTTAAATTAAGAATGTACTTCATATAAAAGTTAAAAAAAATGTACATCTATTTTTTAACAAGCAGTGAAAGACTTTCATATCTTAAATCGTATAAATTGTATTTGTATTTAATTCAGGGATTATTTCATGCACCAGTAGAGAGAGCCGGTACACTAGTAGTACTCGTACCACAATAGCCGGTGTCCAAATTCACAAGGCTGCATTGCAGTTGTCATCTGATATTTGTCTTTTGATGTCAAATCTAAATGTTATCAGCCCACAAAAGTGAAGGCCAAATGGTTCCAATACTTTTGGAGAGGAGCAAGTCCTTTGCTCTGCTACAACACGATCCTATGGCTTAACATACTGAGTGTCAGCCGACTAAAAATGTAGCAGCTTTTAGCACTCTACTTATTTGGAACACTTCTCAATGCCATTAGCTATGAATCAATACAGCCTATTGATTGGTGAGCTAATTTAACCTCGTAAGACGGCCACTAAATTGATTGTCATGTCAAGGAAAGATTGAATCGTCTGGTAAGGGTACAGATTTAGCATGTCCTCAGGCACTGGAAATATTTTGGATCATATCCTGCAAAAAATAAAAATAAATGCAGAGGTTATCATTGTAAAGTTTCTCATATTTTCTCCATGCCTGAGCAGATTTTTGACACTATGTGACAAGGGATGAAATGTTTTGCCCCACAGCTGAACTGACCTGCTTCAAAACAAGAACATTATTAATTCTGAGTGGCATTAGACATAATACGGCCAAACAAGTTGATGTCAAAGAGAATCAGTACATTTTCTTTTTGAGTTTTCATGGTCAGCGTATACAACAGTTTCCATGGCAACTGAGGCTGTCGAACTCCTTAAGCCTGTGGAGCTTGCATGGAAACGAAACAAAAGGATCAACAAGAGGCACATGGAGGGGTTTTCTTCAATCAGATGAAGGCCGCAAGTTCTGACTGCAGCAGGATTGTTGATGACATTAAATGACTAATTAGACGTTAAAGCAATGACTTAAAAAAAAATTGCCTCAAATTGCCCATTTCTCATCATTTGATTTAAATCAACAATATGTTGACAAAAATATTGCAGAACAACATGGTGGAACTATTTCTATTTTTAACACCATCACTTGACTATTGTTAACTCATTCACTGCCATTGACGGCTATAGATGTCATAAATTCATTTTAACTATTTCTATTAGTTTAACATTTTTTTCCACTTTTTTTAACAACAGTATGAAAACCTAGATTTTTTTTTGTACATATAGAACAGATATAAAATTTGTGATTAATCGTGAGTTAACTAGTAAAGTCATGCAATTTATTACAATTTTAAAAAATTATCACCTGACACCCCTCATTTAAAAAAATACAAATAAAATAATAGTAATTAAATTTTTTAATAATTTTTATTTATTTATTTTTTTTAAAGAAAATATTATTAAAAAGTAGGGGCATCAGGCGATTATCATTTTTAATCGTAATTAATCGCATGACTTCACTAGTTAACTCACAACTAATCACAAATTTTATATCTGTTCTAATACAATAAAAAATATATAGGTTTTCATACTCTTGTTAACAAAAGTGGGGAAAATGTAAAACTAATATAAATTGTTAAAAATTAATTTTTGACCTTCTGTAACCGTCAAAGGCAGTGAATGAGTTAAAGGGGAAGTCAGCCATATTTGTTTTTGGCCAATAATATGTTCTATGTAGCCCTACTTGTCTAAATGTGGCATTCTGTTTAATATTGTATTAGTGGAATATGAGTTAAGCAGCAAAATCCAACAGTTTTTATCAGTATCAGAAGGCGGCCATTTTGCCACATGCTGTCGACTGAAGATGACATCAATGTTGCTCAGGTCTCAAACAACAACCAATCACAGCGCAGCTTCATAAAACAGGTGAGCTGTGATTTGCCCTTGCCTGAACAACTGTGATGTCATCTTCAGTCATCTTTTTTTTTTTTTGTACAGGTCATAGATCATATTAATGGTTGAAATCTTTTAGAAATACATGTCTTATTTTTGTCTTATTTAAATCAGATAAACCTGGCATCTGTACAGGGGTGTGCAGACTTTTTATCAACCGTACATGTGATGGGTTTTGAACTATTGTCTGTTCAACCCAAGGGAAGTGTTATTTGATGAAAGGGAAAAATGGGAACACACTCCATAACTTATCTAATCTTACTCAAAAGGTGCTTGAAAAGGACAAGCCAGGTCATTAACAAGGATCTGTGGGCTGTACTTGCCAGACTTTTGAAGTGTCAGAGTGACATAGACGAGTGACAAAGCAGTTCCTAATGCCAAGCTGAACAAGCGTGTAGCTCTCAAGGTGAGCACGAGGGGCACTTGACGTCTTTTCCTGACTTCCTGCCAGTAAACATCCTAACTAAACCATTTCTGCATAAATGATTGCAACTTGTTCATTCATAACGTCTGCTGTCTCGAGGCACTTAACGCATCGAGCGTGTCAACAACCACACTCTTAACTCATTCACTGCCATTGACGGTTATAGACGTCTATTTCTTTTAGTTTAACATTTTTTCCCCACTTTTGTTAACAAGAGTATGAAAACCTATTTTTTTTTTGTGTACATTTAGAACAGATATAAAATTTGTGATTAATTGTGAGTTAACTCGTTAAGTCATACAATTAATTATGATTTTAATTGCCCGACGCTCCTAATTTTTTATTGTAATTAATCGCATGACTTCAACAGTTAACTCACGATTAATCATACATTTGATATTTGTTCTAAATGTACAATATATATTTTTTTATAGGTTTTCATACTCTTGTTAACAAAAGTGGGGGAAATAATTAAACTAATTGAAATAGTTCAAATCAATATTTGACGTCAATAGCCGTCAATGGCAGTGAATGAGTTAATATATTATATATGTATATTAAACCAACTGAACACCACTTGGCGACGGTAAAACTCCTTCTAAGGAAGAAACCACCAACAAAACCCAAGCTCCTTGGGGGGGGGACCATCTGCCTCAGGCGGTCGGTTTGAAACGGAGAGAGTAGAAGGACCGAGGCTAAGATACAGAGAGAAAATAACGGTATAATAAATGGACCAGCACCATGACATCAACAGCCATAATAGTCCTATGATGACAGCAATAATGACCAAACTGACACACATACCAAACTGTCGATAACAAGCAGATACATGTGAAGGTGCACCTCCAGGAGCAGACAGCATCCGCCATAGGAGCGAGAGAGACAAAGAGAAACAAGGTAGTTTACATGGATGAGGATCGAGAGAAGAGGAAGAGAAGCTCAGCGAATCAACAGCAATCACCCAGCAGGTTTTTGGCAGCAAAAGAGATAAGCCAGAGTCATCCCTAATTGTAAGTTTTAAGCAACAGTCTCATGCTTGATTGGCAGTTAATCCAAAGTGACTATATTAAGTTTAATTATAGTTCATTAGACTTAATATTGAAGCATTTTTTTTTATTAAATTGCTCAACAATTCTCTGTTTAATCTTAAATTGGTTCAACAATTCTCTTTTTAAAGTGTAGTTAAAAAATGTGATTCTTGGCCCATTGGAACATGCAACATTTGCATGGAAAAGACACCTGGGGAATATTTTCAATTGTGGAAAAACATGATGATGATGATGATGGCCTTTGCCTTAAAATGACTATCACGCCATTAAAAAAAAAAAGATGGGCAGAAAACGCGCCTACCCTGCGTCGGTCAGCACTTTTTATCCCACAAAGCACAGCCCCCCCCCACCCCCACCTACCCCCAACCCACTGCCTCCGACATCCATCACTGATAGCCCCCCACCCCCCCCACCCCCAATCAGCACTGCCACACAAACAATGCACCGCGCTCCTCCTGCATGTTATGTATCGACACAAAAGAGGATCTCGGAAATGAGAAGCAAGATCGCTTTTGTCCGCTCTTGGCTCCCGCACGCACGCGAACAGCCAAGCCCGTCAAGCGTGCGTCATGGGGGGCTTTTTTTTCTGACCACCATGACTGACTGGTGACAAAAGGAGCTGATTTTTCATTTTATTTTTTTGCGGGTGAGGGGCGGGAATCATGCCGGTCCGCAGGGGTCACGTGGCTCCACATAATACATTTCTCGGAGTAATTATTCGTAAATTCGAAGGACAAAGTGAGTACAGTGTATGCTATTTGTGTCCTACGTGTGCTGTTTTGCATGCTGCGCCCCTCAAATATAAACATAAAGCACGAGTCCCTTATCGCTCTTTAAGTTGATGATATCGTCACCCCAAAATCTTCTTTCGAGCGGACCGACCTCCTATTAGTGGTACAGGTGCAAGAACTATATCTTTTAATTTCAGTTCAAATCTCACTTAAGCCTGCATAACTGTTTTTTTTCTTTCTTTCTATTATTATTATTATTATGTAAATCAAGACAGCTTCTGTTGTGATATTGACGCTTTTTATTGGGAAATAATCATCCTTGGGTTAATATAATCAATTATCATAATCATCATCATGACTAGAACGTGCATTTTTATATAAAGTTATGATACTTTGATCGGCTCTTACGTAAAAAGATACGGTTTTAAATGATGTAGCTGTAAATAATAATCACCAAAATGAAAAATACATCAATCTATCCATTTCTCCTCACAAGGGGCGATCTTGAAATATTTCTCTCTATGTAGTAAATCTACATACTGTATGTTTTTCACTTTTTGTTACATTTACCCCAAGAACAATACTTATTGGTTTGCTGGCTGGAAAACAGCAAAAAAGGTACAAAGCTCTAAACATATGTGGTCAGATTTTTTTTCTAAAAGAGTCACCCCTAAAATCCAAGATAAGAAATGGAACTTAAACTAAATGAAAGCCTAAGTGCACTGTAAAAATGGATACCCTCAATTAGTTATCATAACTTGTTTTTATAATTCACTCCCACTCAAGATAATGAGTAAGGGAATGTCAACTTAATTTTGTGAGTTAGTGGCATTGCAACTCAAGGTTATACATTTAAATGTGTTAACATAACTTTTAATAATGTGAGTTTTCCCGCCATGCTTTTTTCATACTCGCAATGCATTGTGGTCTATATCAATCCGGTTGAGTGAACATCGATGTTCACTGCTTTTCAGAGTGCATTGTGGGTAATTTTAAGTGCCCTATTTTCGCTCCCTGGACATTCGGACACCCCTACAAAATGGTGTGACCCCCTCAGTAGAGCATTATAGGGAGTAGGGTGAACATTCGGACACAGCCTTGGAAAACAGGCTGGATGGGGGTACCCGAGGACCGCGGGTGAGAACCGCTGTCACTTGCCATTATTAGTCCAGATAGGGGATACAATTTGAAAATGTTAGTTGACTTAATTTGTCATTTTAAGTTCAGTTGCTGCCTTAAAAACACGAGTTAACTTAACTTATACAAATATAGAATTGTATATTCCTTTGACCAAAAAAAAATCAGGTTTTCTTAAGTGGATAATGTAATGTTGTGAGTTGTTTTAACTCAGACTTTTAAGTTCAAACAACAATTTGTATAACTGAATTATGTGAGTTGAAATGGCATTTAATTGTAAGTTTCCTTGACAAGAGAATACAAGTTTTCTTGACTGGATGACGTAATATAGTAATTAGTTTCAACTCAGAATATCAAGTTCAAATAATAGATTTTTATCAATTGGGAACTTTTGCAACTTAGTTACCAGAGTTGAAAAAAAAGAAGAAGCTTTTTTTGAAGTTGAGTTAACTTGTGTTTTTAAGGCAGCAATTGAACTTTTATTAAATTATTTTTTAAGTTGAACTACTCTAATATTTTCAACAGTTTGGCGTCACTACAAAAAGTATGGCAGGCAGCTTTATTGATATACGCAGTGCATTTTCAGACACAATGTGCTTCACATAGTTAAAATACAACATTTAAAGGCAAAATCATTTTTGACATTTAAAAGTAAAAAAACAAAAGAAAAAGGTGAAACTTGACAATTAAGTCCACATAAAATCAACTTTCTCGAATTAAAATGTACCGTACAGCTGTGCACAAATTCAAAAGGACAATTGATCGTTTTGACAGCCTATAATGTCTGTTGTTTTTCCACCAAGTCTAACAAACCATTTCCTTCAACTTTTTTGTTGACAGATAAGAAATTCATCATCGCCAACGCTTGCGTGCAAAATTGCGCCATCATCTACTGCAACGACGGATTCTGCGAGATGACCGGTTTCTCCCGGCCGGATGTGATGCAGAAGTCGTGCACCTGCGACTTCCTGCACGGTCAGTCCACAAGCCGCTACGCCATCACCCAAGTCGCTCAGGCCCTCCTGGGCTCGGAGGAACGCAAGGTGGAAATCATGTACCAGCGTAAGGATGGTGAGTGACCTTGACTAACTTTGCGTAAAGGTTGATATATGATGTGGTGCTTATTTTTGTTTGTCTGAAATCATGTGCTGAAAAAGTCACCTTGGAATGTATACATTTTTAGAAATGTACTTTATCGCAGAGGTGGGAGCAAGTCACATAATTTAAGTCATAAGAAAGGCTCAAGTTTACGACGGGCCACGTATAAATATATATATTTTTTTTAGAGGGTGGGGGCAATATTCTGAGACAAAAACTCGCAAATTCGCCACTTTATTAGGTGGCAAATTGCTAGAAAAAAACTCGTAAATTTGCCACTTTATAAAGTGGAAGGTTTGCGAGTTTTTTTCTCAGAATATTGCCCCCACGCTCTAAAAAAAATTACGCGGTCGTACAAGTTACTGTGGTTAAAATCAAGATGGTCAATTTCAAGTCAACTTGTGATCCAAAACCAGTCTCCATATTATTATTACTTTATTGTTTGAGTTAATTATGAGTCTTTGCATTGCAAATCTTGCATGTTGCATGTTTTCTTAATTTTATAAAAAATTTAAAAAAACATCCAAAGTTGATCATCTTTAACGCTCCCGAGTCAAGTCGTATGTCTCGAGTCTCCCACCTCTCATCTCTGGTTTCTGTAGTTTGCTAAATTTGAATTTTTGACCCCTCGAAAGCTTTTATAGATTTAAAAGGCACTTCGGCATCTTCTGTCGTGTGACTCCTTGCACTTTTTTTCAGTTACTAGCGGACCACACATTTGCAGCCATGTGAGTCCTGAGAGTCGAGCGTTCAACTCAAATGCTGAAGCGTGAATGTTGAGAGAGTCGTCCGTCTCTGTCAGCTGCAGCGTTAACAGCTGAAAGTTGTGCTTCGCTGACATAAACGGCTATTGGCATTGGAATGCTGTTGAAGAGTTGGCAGCTTTATTGTGATGGCAACGTTTTTTGCTGACTTCAATTGTGATCCATTTCAGAGAGGGGATCAATGGGAAATAATACTCTGACTTATTCGACTGATTAAGCTTCCACATTCACTTTCTGGTGTCTCGTACTGGCAATTTGTGTCAAACTTTTTACGATTCGGGGTGGGGCTGTCATTGTTTATGATCCTTTTCAGTTTCAATGTCATGTTTTCAGCTAAATCCAAATCTGTTAGCTTCTTATCGATCTTGTTGAGCTTGAATTTTTATACTTTCTTCATAACAAAGTCATGGACATTGAGGGGAAAAAAAGCACAGGGGACAAAATGCAGCCCTACTAAATATCAGTGTGAATTTAGACACAAAACATCTCCCATCATAAATAATCCCACAGTGACCTCCATATGGTTGTCTATCAGGCAAGCATGGAATTGACAATGTGGAGTAAAGAGTTTTGACTGGGCTGTGTTGTTTGAACGTACTGGAAAGTCGTTGGAACGTCTTGATGAAGTCATTCAAATGTTTTGGTGAAGTTTTTTTTTTTTTTTCTTCTTCTTTCTTTTTTAAGGAGAGCTCAGTATTGTTCATTCAATTTGACATCATCATTGCTCTCCTTTTAAAAAAAAAAAAAATAAAAAAAAGTTTTTTTTTCTTTTTTCAATTTTTTTTAAATATATATACATATATATATATATATACACACACATATATATATATATATATATATATATATATATATATATATATATATATATATATATATATATATATATATATATATTTTTTTATTTATTTTTTTTTTTTTTTGTATGTGCGTGTGTGTGTGCGTGCGTGCGTGCGTGTATTCATCAGTTCACCTAAAGCCCATTAAAAAAAATCCCATACTAATAATATAATATAATAATAAACTGCCAAATGCAGAAACATCAATGTAAGTTATCACGATGTAGTGGCTCTCGCTAACAGACAGAATTAAGTAACCAGAATTAGGTTAAAAAATTCTATATACGTAGACCATGTTTCTATAAATTTTGATATTTGGTTTTTATTTGAGGCAGATATTTTTTCCATTAAAATGTGATTTATGAGGAGGTTAGACCATTGGTCGATATTAAGAGTTTGTTTATTTTTCCAGTTAACAAGAATTGTTTTTTTTTGCGATAGTAAAGGCTACAAGTGTAGATTGAAATTGTTTATGTGGTAAGTCAATTGTTGTTAGGTCACCTAGCAAACACAAGTTTGGAGATAAAGGTATCCTACAGTCCAAGATAGCGGAAAGTTTTTCTAAGACTTTAGTCCAGAAATACATAACCGGAGTACATAACTATAAAGCATGAACATAAGTGTCTGTAGTGTTTTGTAAACATTGGAGACATTTTCTTCATCATATATTGAGTAATGTATGTTCTGTGAATAATTTTATATTGGATAAGTTGGTGGAGATGTGTAATTCCTTTCTGCTCCCACACACCTAAATAAAGCCGTTGGTTGTTAAATTGAAAGTCGGGGTTATGCCATAGGGGAGAAAGCCCACAGGGCTCCACTTGGGCTTTTGTCAATTCTAGTGCCTTCCACCAGGCAGTCACGGTGGCGGAAATCATTGGGTTTTTAAAACAATTATGGCGCTTAATTGATGTTGTAATAAAGAGTAAATCTCGAAGTCTGAGGTTATTACAATCCTTCTGTTCTAGTTCCAGCCAACAGTTAGTGTCTCTGTTGGTTTGTGCCCTTAGAACGATATATTGTAGCTGGTTAGCTATATAGTAGTACATAAAATTTGGTGCCTCTAGACCACCTTTGGATTTACTTTTCTGAAGAGTAGATAGACTAATCTTTGCTTTTTTTTAATTCCAGTAAAATTTTGTAACGGCTGAGTCCAACAACTGGAACCAGTTAGCCGTAGGTTTAAATGGAATCATTGAGAAAAAATAGTTTATTTTGGGTAAAACTTTTATTTTAATGGTGGCTATTCGTCCTATTAGAGAAATAGGAAGATTATTCCAGCGCTCCAAGTCACTATAAATGTTATCCAGAAGTAGAGAAAAGTTTAAATGAATTAAATCAATTAATTTAGGTGAGATTTTTATGCCTAAGTATTTTAAATTACCTATAGGAAATGAGTAGTGTGGGTCCTGGCTTGCAGGGTTCCATGAATTTTCTGTAATAGGTAGAAGTGTTGATTTTGTCCAGTTAATAGAATAATCTGATAACTGTAAGAATTTAGTTATTAAATTAAACACTTCCCCTAACGAAGTAGCCGGCTTTTCTAAATAAAGTAAGATGTCATCGGCATATAGATTAATTTTATGTTCTGTTACCCCAGAGTGAATTCCTTGAATCCTTCTTTCCTGGCGTATGGCTAATGCAAGTGGCTCAATAAATATTGCAAATAATAAAGGGGACAGTGGGCATCCCTGTCTTGTGTCTCTCTGTAAAGTAAAGCTCTGAGATATAATCCCATTAGTAGTAACTGTAGCTTTAGGAGAATCATATAATACTGATACCCAGTGAATAAATGATTTCCCAAAGCCAAATTTATTTAAAACAGCAAAGAGGAAGGACCAGTTAACTTTGTCGAAAGCTTTTTCTGCATCCAATGATATAATAACTGCCTTTTTATCATGCCGCTGTGACATGCTAATAAGGTTAAAGAGTCTCCTAATATTATTAGTAGAGTGACGATCTTTAATAAAGCCTGTTTGGACGCTATGAATGATTGTCGAGATTACTGTTTCTAGTCTAGATGTGAAAGCCTTAGTGATAATTTTAATATCAGTGTTAATTAGTGAAATCGGACGGTAACGTGATGGAAGGGTGGGGTCTTTTTCTGGCTTTAATAAAAGTTTAATTGCTGCTGTATTCATGTGTGGGCGTACTGTATGTAACCCTTAGTTTTAATTTCTGTTACTACTCTTAAGAATAGTGGAGCAAGCATTAACCAGAAGTGCTTAAAAAATATAGCCGGATAACCATCCGGGCCAGGTGCTTTGCCATTAGGCATACTATCTAGAGCACTGTACAACTCGTTTATAGTAAGTGGCGCATCTAACATGTCTTTATATTCAGTAGTTAACTGAGGTATATTTAAGCTACTGGGGAATGCCTCAATATGCTCAGGGTTAGGCTTGTTAGTTTCTAAGTATAGGTTACGGTAATAGTTATAAAAAATGTGATTAATTTCTTCTGGTGAAGTTGTTTGAACGTATTGGTAAAAGCCTAAAAGGCAAGCCAAATGCTAAAAACATATTTTTTCCCACGATGCCACAATTACTCATGTTCAGGATCTCTTAGTAGGATTGAAGATTGTTAGTACTAGTAGTATCTTGTTTTTTTGCACAGAGATCCCTGATTATGTTCCTGGGATATGTTGTCCATCGATATTTAGATTTTTCTGATTGAGCTCTTTACCACCATGTATTAAATCATCGGGCAAAGTTCCAAACTTTTGGTCAGCATGAGCATGTTTCCTTCCCTGTGTCCTTCCCAGTGGTCGAAGTGAGACTTAGTCAGCAAAATGTTCGGATTGATCTTTATAATTTGCATTGTCCTGTTTCACCCCACGACTAATTTTTGCATTTTGCAGGCAGATTTTGGTGACCCCGGTGTCTCCCATCTGCATATTGATGTTCAGCAGACTTCCATGTTTTTCTTTGTAATTTATTTTTGTTTTATGTAGAGACAAATCTATAAGTTGTTTGTCCTTCACACACAATGTCATTATCTGTAGTGTGCCTCTTTGCAACCCAACTGCTCTTATCCACCCCCCCCCCCCCCCCTTCGGTCTTGTCATTTGCCTTTAAATTAGCAGCTCACAGTGTGTAGCAGGCCACCTTCCGTCCCCTCAAGTTATATCGTGAACAATGTCTGCAAAAGGGAGACGGATTACGCCACCCCGACTGATTTGATGATTTATTCATAGAACATTCCATCGTATTTTATGATTTACCCCCGCCTACCTGTGCCCTCTTTGAGTTGATGGCTCCCGAAAGAATCTTTGAGAGAGAATGTCATTCATTTATTTTATTGCCTTCCGTCGGCCTCTTTTGCTCGTTGTTTCTATTCATGGGGAACATTTACGGTTAGTTTTGAAAGGGGTCATCTATCCATTTGCTGCTATAAAATCCCAAAACTTCCCATTGTGGGATGAAATTACTATTGTGTTCTATCCATCCATCCTTTTTATGTACTGTAAATGCTAATGAGACATAACAGAACTGATGCTGTGGACAAACTAGTACGAGTATGTTCAAATGGCATTTCCGAAACAAGATGCATTGAGAAGCTTGCACCTTAAAAATAAAAAATAAAAAAAAAATAATAATACTAATAATTTAAAAAAGAAGAGAGAGCAATGATGATGACATGTCAAATCGGTAAAATTACCGAATGAACAATACTGAGCTTTCCAGAAAAAAAATAAATAAGAGAAGCTGGCACTTTGTCTCGTTTGACTGCTATTGTTGTCAAAATGCTGATTTCTTTGAATCTGATTTTAAAAATACAGGGTACTTAGGTCAAAAAGCTTTCGAATTATTTCAGATTGTTTACCCGAAAATACGGTATAACCATCGTCAGATAAATATGCTGCAAACATTCTCTTTTTTTTTAGCAATACAAATATTGAATAACATCAGATTATTGTTATAGCTCGACACTTTAAAAAAAAAATAAAAAATTATAAGCTACCGGAAATATTTCAAAGGACAAAACCGTGTCCTTATGATTATAAGCATTGTCTGTCTTCTGCTTACTGGAACACTTCAAGCTGGTGTATATCTAAGGAATGTCAAGCATGAGCTACATATAAATCCTGTATCAGGAAGGATTAGCTCTTTGGCGTATTATCGCTTTACACATGCGGTTGCAACGCGACATGAACAAAACATATGTATACACTCTTTAAAGTTGATAACTGCATTGACATGAAATGGTGGCGGTACATGCAGGTAACGTCAGTGACAAAATACAAAAAAGGGGCTGCACAGAATCGGGACACTTGACCTGTCTAACTTTCGGGTTTAAGTTATTTCTTGTGAGAGTAATGGGGCATTGCAATGCAATTATGAGGGTGACAATTCCTAAATGAATTGCTTTTCATCATCAATCAGCGCACTTAAAGATCTGTCCAGCTGCAATTGCTTCGCTTTGCTTTAAAGACCCTGTAAAGTGAAAATGTCTTTTGAATTTCACACACAACACTGTTAACTTGAATAAGTTAGCAGAGCAAAAAAAAAAAGAACAAAAAAAGGGGGAGTTGCCTCACTTTTTTTTCTTGTTGTTTCCACAACTTGAATGGGTTGATTACACTCAATTAAAATTTTTTTAAATACATAGTTACCTCAAAGCTTTCTGCCACAGAAAATCAATTATTCTCAGTTACTAACTTATAAATAAAAGATTTTAATCACCAAATAACATTTTATTAAGTTTCAGCTAATTTATGTTTTTAAGTTATCCATACCCAAAAAGTAGTATAGTTCAATTTGATCAAAAATTATTAGTACAAATTACTCATAAAAGCACACAAAATACACCAATTTAAAAAAGTTAAGTTAGCTGTAGTTTTTTATCAAACTTTTGTGTACGTAATCTATTTAATTATTATTATTATATTATTATAGTTTGGTTTACAAGCCTGCCAAATTTGAATGAATTAAAAAAAAATGGAGTATATAAAATAAGGATTCAAAATGGTGAAAAATCAAGCCCTCTCGTCCCTGTCAAATGTCAGTCAAATACATACATGGGGCATTTTTTTTGGCCTGTTTAAACCATGAAAAAATATATCCACTTAAAGCCATGGCTCTAACACGTATATTATCCACAGAATGGCCAATGAGGTGAAGAATAATCCTCATAATCCTAAAACGGTAGTGTTGTTTTAAGATTTATCCCTGGCTCATGCTGGCATCTCTGTTGGCAATTCTATGATAAGTAAACAAGAACGATTATCGTTGGAGGACACCACAAAGGAAGCAAATGCTATTCTTAAAAAATGATTTCAGGTTTGCAAAGTAGAACCTTGATGCTCAACAGCGCATCAATATGAGGATGTGTGTGTGCTGCACTTCAGTCCGCTTGCAAATGCACGCTGAGCTGCACAGTCTTAATTATTGATAGTGGAAATGAAATCAAATGAAACTGAAACTGGACGACATGCTCAAGAGTCATCTTATTTCCTTAATTATTTATTGCGTGAAATGTGTTATAGCCACCGGACCGCATTAGGATGCCACATTTAAAATCTTATACTTTACTGCATAAAATAATACATCTGAACAAGTCTTCATTAGTAACGTTGAAAGATTTTTTTCATTGCAGTATTAGATAAATAAAGTTGTTTGGGGATATTTACAAACCACATAATTGTACATGCATATTTATGAGTTTATATTTAGCAGTACATTCCTTGAATGGTGGATTTCTGTGTTGTTGTTTTTTTTGTCTTATGAGTGTCAAACTGAAAGATTTTGAAATGTGTGCATCTCTTGTATTTCTGCTATAGGTGTATTCAATCATTGTGGCTTTTTATTACTTAACGGCTGACTGTAATTTATATATTTGTGTATATGTAAATGTATATATCTTTCTAACAACCAATACTACTACTATCATTTTTTAAATAACATACAGGCTCTATAAATACATCTGATTCTGACATTGGAGTGTGGGAGGAAACCTGTACCTGGAGAAAACCCATACACTGATGTTTATCAATGTAAAATCAAACTGATCACTTTACTATGTGGTGCTATTGTAATATACTGTCGCTACATATCATACAAACAAACAATATTTTTCTCTTTTCTTTTTTTTGTTTGTAATTGGTCAACCCCCCTCAATCAATAGGGGATTCAATGATAGTGATCAACTTGCTTCTCTTCATAGCAGCAGACTTAATATGACTTATTAATGTCTTCTTCCTATCGTGCTGACAGTGATGTAGGATTAAAGGAATCATACTGCTTAGCCCAGCAGAATCCCGGCTCCCCAATACATAAATCAACCTCTTGCTGCTTAAAGTCAGCTGAAGCCCTTGATTTATTATTTTGCTGCGAAAATTTTTTTTTTAATTATTTTTTATAAATGAATTGTAGAATTATAGTCTATTGACCATTTCTGCATTCTGATGAATTTGTGGACAGAATGTTAAGTTCCTCTCGAAAAGAGCTGCTGTATGAGTTGAGGCAGAGTGAGCTATAAATAACCTCCTGTCGACAGTCGACTTGCAGCCTGATTTGACTGTGAGGATCTTCAAGAAATGTTCCAACTGAATGTGCATTGCGCAACTTCCTGAGATCAGCCATACATGAAAACTCTATGAAAATATTGGCATTAGAAATGAACCTCCCAACAGAGCAGGTTGGAAAAAGAAATCAAATTCTAGATGAAAGTATTACTAAGCCGGGCAGGGATTCTCCCCTGGAGCTCACATTTGGGTATGACCCACTTTTATAGACCCAGACAAACAATTAAACACATAAGTCATCCTTTTAAACATAAATATAAACATATACTGTAAGTACAGGTGCAAAGTGGACACTAGAGCCCATTGTTAAGGGGTTTAATAAGTCAAATTAAATAAGGCCACTAAATCAGATATTATTACTAACGATATTCAATTCTGAATTCAGTTATGCTGCCATAAATGTTTGGGTCTTTTTTTCTCCGATGGATGGATAGATGGATGGATGATTTTATTACGTGGGCGTTCTCATTTAATTCCATGATCACTTTTGTTGCCTGGTTTCAACATTAACTCATTCATTGCCATTGACGACTATAGATGTCAAAAATTCATTTTAACTATTTCTATTAGTTTAACATTTTCCCCCATTTTTTCTCCGAAAACCTCGATTTTTTTTTAAAAATTGCATTAGAAGAGATATAACATTTGTGCTTTAATCGTGAGTTAACTAGTGAAGTCATGCGATTAATTATGATAAAAAAAATTAATCACCTGACGCTCCTAATTTTTAATAATCTTTTCTTTAAAAAAAGATTGTAAAAAATTTGAAAAATAATCATTACAATTATTTATTTATTTTAAAAAAAGGAAAAAAATCTTAAAAATTAGGTGCGTCAGGTGATTACTTTTTTTTAATCGTAATTAATCGCATGACTTCACTAGTTAACTCACGATTAATCACAAATTTTATATCTGTTCTAAATGTACCAAAAAAATACTATTGTCATACTCTTGTTAACAAAAGTGGAAAAAAAAATGTTAAACTAATAGAAATAGTTCAAATAAATTTTTGACGTCTATAGCCGTCAATGGCAGTGAATGAGTAAATGACTGTGTTGAACTATTTATTATTTAAATTTAAACTGGATCATAAGATGAACACTGACTACTTTACAAGCTGGCAAAGTATCATTACTTCAGTGTTATATGACATTAAAATATGTCATGTATAGTTTCACTAACAATGTTTCAATCTCTTTGGTCAGGCTCAAAGTTCCTCTGTGCTACACATATCATCCCGGTGAAGAATGAAGAGGGTGTTGTCATGATGTTCATTCTCAACTTTGATTACATTCTGGATGGGGGCAGCAGTGACTCAGTGGAGAAACTAACCCGCGCCTCCCCTTCCAAAGCTGACCAACGTAAGTGAAAATACATTTAAAAAGGAAGTCAACCCCCCCAAAATGTTTTTGACAATAAAATGGTCTATGCAGCCCCACTAGCCTAATATGAGTTAAGCAGCAAATTCCATCAGTTTTTATCATTATCAGAAGGCGGCCATTTTGCCACTTGCTATCTTGTGAAAATGACATCACAGTTGCTCACGTCTCAGTTAACAACCAATCCCAGCTCAGCTTCAGAAAACAGGTGAGCTCTGATTGGTTGTTTCCTGAGCCCTGAACAACTGTGATGTCATCTTCAGTCGACAGCAAATGGCAAAATGGCTGCCCCCTGAAATATAAAAACTGCTGGATTTTACTGCATAATTTATAATTCACAAATGTAATATAAATCAGAATGTCATGTTTAGACTAGTGAGGTCACATATAATTGTCGCAAAATATTTAAACTTCCCCTCCAAGCAATATTAAAGCCAGAAAATACTATACAGCAAATTCCATCAGTTTTTATCATTATCAGAAGGCGGCCATTTTGCCACTTGCTATCTTGTGAAAATGACATCACAGTTGCTCGGGTCTCAGTTAACAACCAATCCCAGCTCAGCTTCAGAAAACAGGTGAGCTCTGATTGGTTGTTTCCTGAGCCCTGAACAACTGTGATGTCATCTTCAGTCGACAGCAAATGGCAAAATGGCTGCCCCCTGAAATGGATAAAAACTGCTGGATTTTACTGCATAATTTATAATTCACAAATGTAATATAAATCAGAATGTCATGTTTAGACTAGTGAGGTCACATATAATTGTCACAAAATATTTAAACTTCCCCTCCAAGCAATATCAAAGCCAAAAAATGCATGCACAACATTTTAGTAGTTACAGTATGTTTGGGAACAGGCAAGATCCAAGTCTATACAATACGAAATGCAAACAAAACACAATGAAAATTCTGGCTGTCTACAACTCAACTTCTTCTTCAGGGACAAGAAGATTCTTCCATTTCCGTTTGCCCGTTTTACCTCTTCTGGGCATCAGCAAGCAGTCCCTGCCTCAGGAGGACCCTGACGACGTGATGGTGGAATCTCCGTGCCACAGCGATGACTCCATGGCAATGTGCAACGAGCAACTGGCAAACGTCCGGGAGAGCTGGAGTCTTTCGAACCCCAACGACACCCACACCCTCATCGTCCCAAGCTTTTGTTCCACGCCCGTTTCCGGCCCTTTGAGTCACTCGTCGCCTAAAAGTCCTTGGGGCAGATTGTACCCAAATGAGGCTGGCATCCAGACTGGCGACAAGAGCCAGGGGGACACGATTATCGGCGCTCCGTCCATCCCAGGCCTCACTCCGACTGCATCCAGGGAAAGTGTATGTAGTATTCGTAGAGCCTCTTCCCTCTACAACGTGGATGGTTTTAGCTCCAACTCCAGGGTGGCCTTCAGGGATCGGCACGCCAGCGAAGGTAGGACTGCGAAGGATTGTTATTCTATTGTACCCATGTAAAAATAAAAGTCAAACAATCCTGTCATTTCAATATTTCTTTAAATGTGTTCCTCTTTTAAAGGGACATTCAGGGATCCCTAGCGCCATCTAGTGGTAAACTAATAATTCATTATTTTTAAAAACCGAATGTTATATGCAAAAAATATGTTGTATCGCATAAACGTATATATATTTGTATGTATATATATATATATATATATATATATATATATATATATATATATATATATATATCCATCCATCCATTTTCTTAACCGCTTATTCCTCACTAGGGTCGCGGGGGTGCTGGAGCCTATCCCAGCTGGCTTCGGGCAGTAGGCAGGGTACACCCTGAACTGGTTGCCAGACAATCGCAGGGCACACAGAGACGAACAACCATTCATACTCACAATCACACCTAGGGACAACTTTTAGAGTATTCAACTAACCTAACATGCATGTCCTTGGTATGTGGGAGGGAACCGGAGTACCCGGAGAAAACCCACACAGGCACGGGGAGAACATGCAAACTCCACCCAGGAAGGCTGAAGCCCGGACTATATATATATATATATATATATATATATATATATATATATATATATATATATACAGACGCTCCCCTACTTACGAACATTCGAGTTACGAACAACGGTACATACGAACATTTCTGTGCGTGTGTCGGAAAATGTCCGGAAAGAGTTAGATTTTGTATTGTGCGCCTTTTTCCGAGTGTAGTGCTTCTTTCCGCCGCTAATACCGACGCTTGGCGCTGTGAGAGTTTACCCACGCTGTGAGAGCTCACCCAGCATCGACCTTCCTCTTCCTCTTCCTCTATTTTTTTTCTCATTACGTACTAATGGAAGAGAAGGAGAAACTTCTCACCATTTGGCTCGAGGATCAGCAGCAGCGGCGTATTCTTCTGAGCCTTATGCTCATTCAGGAGAAAGCCAAATCTATCTTTGAGGATGTCAAGGCTAAGGCTGGGGAAAGCGTCGCCGAAGAAACGTTTTCTGCCAGCCACGGGTGGTTTTGTCGTTTCAAAAAGAGGGCTAATCTCCACCATGTGTCCGTGTCCGGAGAGGCAGCATCTGCGGACAAAGAGGCTGCCGAGCGATTCCCCCAAGTGTTGAAGGAGATCATTGACGAGGGTGGCTATTCGGCTAAGCAGATCTTCAATGTCGACGAAACGGGTCTCCTCGACCCTCAACTTCTTCCTAAGTGTTCTTCTATTAAGTGTCTCTCGCTCTCTCTCTAACATTGTACTGTACTGTACGTACAGTACTGTACTGTATTCTCTCCATTTTATTAAAAGTTTTTTCAGTACAAACCAATGCAGTTTATTTGTATACAAGCCTTAAACATACTTATATAAACCTTCAATATACTTATATAGGCTTTAAACATAAATTAGAATACAAAATATAGCGCTGAAGCAACTTACGAACAAATTCACTTTACGAACGACCGCTCGGAACGGAACTCGTTCGTAAGTTGGGGAGCGTCTGTGTATATATATATATATATATATATATATAACCGTAGGTCTAGTAATCACTAATTATATTACATGACTGTAGTCTCACCTTACTCGCCGCCATCTTCCTGCTACGGATCCCCAAAGGGACAACTTTGCGAATGTAGTTAGCCATCGCGTGTCAGACCCAGTGGGTCGACCGCAGCTTACCTACCTTCCACAGCTTGGATCTGCAGGTGGTCGTCACTAACTCCCGTGTTTCGGGGCCCGTCGCTTGTCACTTTCTGCTTTGCTGTCGCAGACTTTTACTAGCTTTTTTTTTTTACTAGCTCCTTGCGCTACCCGCTCTTGTTAGCTTCTCCGGCTAATTCTCAATGGCTGCCAAGTCGCTCGTCGATATGCTCGTTTGCTCACGCAAAATAAGAATTGGTGGTAGGCTTGCGAAATGTGGTCTCTCTGAGCCACCGTAGTGTGCGTGCTCCTGCGTGCTTCTAATGCTATTTTTGACCACTAGATGGTGCTATGGGTCTTTAAAGTATTGGAAAAGTGAGTCCAGTTCATCACAATCCTCTAAAAGATTGCGTTTTGAGCAATCGTTAATCGGATATTTCCATAGTATGTCTTGGCCTCTTCCTTTTTTGGATTCCAGTCCAGTGCCTGCCTGCTTTGTGTGTTGTCTGTTGTTTTTTTCTCAAGTGTGTTCTATCTCACTCTCACTTTCTCTTCATCACACTTTAGTTGATAGGCTTCTGGAATGTTCTCTATCATAGAATGCCATTGGCGCTTTTCAAGCCATCTGATGTTCAGATGAATCTTAAGCAGACTCATTTTCAGCCCTGGAGTTTCAGGGCTCAGACCGGCCCACTTTAGTTCACGTTTTAATGAACATACACAATTTTACAGTTTGCGTATCAATGTAAAATAGATGAGCATTTCCTCCAATTATATTCATATTGCATTTGATCAAAAAATGTAATTTACAATTGAAGCACGATTATTGTTTATTTTAAGTACGTGAACATAAAATTGGCACAAAAAAGGTAAAAAAGAAACCAATAAGCAAATGTACATTAAATGGGATAAGACATTTTACACTTAACAAGACACACTTACCAAATGAAGTTAAACCAGCAAGATTAAAAGGCAGCTTACTTCCTGTTAGTACTCTTATTTTGAAACGTGTTCTCACCGCTTTTGGTATACCATGAGCTGACTGGCACTAACTTGAAGAGAGCAACAGTGATCGTATGCGGTTTTCCCATCATGCTTTGTTTGCTGTTAATAGTAACACTCGTGATTGTGCTTTGCCTCCTTTATGTGTTATTTTTGTACAAAGGGTAATATAGTTGTATTGTTATTTTTTCTATTCACGGATTAACGTTTCTCTTAGGAACAAAGGCAGGCAGACGGTGCTATATATAATACAATGGTGTACGTAAAGACCATTGGAGTTACAGTTGATTAACAATGAATCCATTTACGATGAAGTGGCAGGCTGATTTCAAAACGAATATGTGGGCTTGTACGATTTTTAAATGAATGTGTGGGCTCCTGCCTGCAGATGCCCCAGACTGGTCCTGATCTTAAGCATCTGTTGATGAAGATCTGTAGTTTGTTTTTGGTGGTTGCTCCCCTATGCTCCACTTTGGAGTCTGGAACCAGAGGAGTAGGATCCGAGACACACGTTGGCGTTTTTGATGAATGTTTTGTGGTGGCCGCGAGGCACATTTCTCATCTAATGCCTGTCTGAATCAGAATAGCTTTCTCTTCTGGGACTATGAAATGTGTTTGGTGCTGCTGTCTGAATGAAAATAGTGGTGGTTTTAAATACAAAGTGGCAACCTCGGATGAGGTCGAAAAAGGGAGAAATATTGATAAATTGCTTTGTTGGGCTCATAAATAACCATTCATGCATATAGCACACCAGTGAATTAAAAATTTTTTTTTGAAGGGCTTCAATTATTTTTTTCCCCCCCAATTTAAAAAAGGTGATCAGAAATGTGCTCATCAAAGAGGAAGCGCAACCTGGAAGGTTTGGAATCAAAGCTCCTGAGGGCAGATTGAGCTGGTTCCGACGTGCAGAGAAAGGAGTGATGTATGAATGTGGTTAAGGAAGACTTGCAGGTAGCTGGAGCTGAGAGTAGAAGAGGACGAATCACGCCGGCGACCCCCGAAAAGTGTTAAGAAGAGGAAGTCTAGACCCTTTTGTTTTTGCATCTGGCGCCAACACAATCACCATGACATCAAGGTCCGATACAGTTACATGTTGACTACAAAATAATGAATGCTGGTGGTGGGTTAATGTCAGATCCAATTTGCATACATGGAAGAACAGAAGCTCCTTTCTCATTTTTCCTCCTCTCCTTGTCCCCTGCACCTTGTCTGATATTAATTGCTGCCATCGCAGACAATGGCCGCAATATCAAAGGTAACAAAGGGGAAACTGCTTGCATTTTCATTGTATGGAATCTCTTCCCGTCTGTTGCTTCACATGCATTCAGTGCACAATTCAAGTATGCTTGCTGCATGGGTTGGGCTGAATGAAACATTCTTTGAATTTAAATGACAAATATTTTTTTTCGAAAAAGGATTGTTAAAAACATTGGGATATTATTTATACACCGTAAATTCTGTAGAGTAAAATTTTGCTCTAAACTGAGTCTACTTGGCACAGGTGTGGACTCAAGTCATGTGACTTGGACTCATGAATTTGACAACTTTACTCGACTCGACTTGACAAAATGTTAAAGGACTTGCAACTCGACTTGGACTTTAACAACAATGATTTGTGACTTCACTTGGACTCGAAAAGACTTGCTTCTTCGCTCGTGGCTAACAGCTAGCTGTTAGCATTAGCGTTAGCATTGGTTGCTCTGAATATTTTACTCTCTTCTAAGTGTAAATTTTACTGGATTTAGAGTGGGACCAAATAGACTCAGTTTAGAGTAAAATTTACTCTACAGATTTTTCTGTGTACGTAAAAAAAAAAAAAAGGAACCAGAATCTTATATCGTGTTTGTGGGAACCCCAATAGGTCAATATAGGGTTTATGATGAATAAAACATAATTGATAAAACTACATTCAATCAAAAGCTAGGATATCAAAGCTACTTTGTATAATGCCACTTTTCCCTTTACCTCTAGTGTCCCGCACCTGGATGGCTGGTGGTATGGCTTTAGCTGTTTTTTCTTCCAGTGCATGCGTCCTTACAGTTGTTAGACGCTGTGCATGCAGATTTCATCCTCAACTGTCTGTTTCGGTGTCCTATACCCTCAATCACAGCCGGAGTTGGGCGGGGTTGCTTCTGTGTCAGCCAGAGTTCACTTTCGTCACTCATGTCACTGTGTGATGTGTTTTCAAAATGAAGGTGAAGTGCTTAGTATTGTGGAGACGACGTGTCAACACGGTGCAGTGGTAACTTGACTTACAGCACAAAAAAGAATAAGAAATTAACAAGTGACATCATCGTGACTCAAAACTAAATTCAATTGGGGCACTTATAGTCAAGGTACCACCGCACTGTATATGCTTCTGTACTGTAACTGTTTTATAATCCAAACACAAGAAGGCTGACGATGTCGCCGAGTAAAACATCTATTCTTGTCCGATCTTGATGGATTAAAAGTGTGTCGAGTTTATGTTTCACTACACAAATGTTGTATCGTCCGTGATGTGATGTGATCGAACTCACTTCATTGATTATTCTAGCCAAAGATGAACACCGGATTGACTTTGTTTCATTTCCTCAGGGCCTGTCATCCAGATCAAATCAAGTCTTCTCTGCTCCACCTCTGACTCCAACCTCAACAAGTACAGCACCATCAACAGGATACCCCTCATCACGCTAAACTTCTCAGAGTCCAACGTTGACAAGAAGTGCCCCTCGCCCCCCTCTTCTGAGAAGACCGTCATTGCGTCCAAGGTCAAAGACCGTACGCACAACGTCACGGATAAGGTCACACAGGTGAGATGTAATACATGAGGACAGGTACTGTAAACTGCTCTCATGCGATAAGGACAAATAGTGAAATACTACTAAGTTATCGGCCTGTTATTTTTAATCACTTTCATATTGCTTCCTACGTAATTGTTCAAGGTTTGTTGTAAATAGTTGTTGTTAAGTGCAGTGATGTACTTGTAAGTTAGGCTGCCTTTTTTTAGAATATGGTTGTATGTCCGAATAGAAATGTCAAGTCTACAGTTTAGAACAGTGGTGTCCAAACTCGGTCCTCGGGGGCCGGTAGTCCTGCAGGTTTTGGAGGTTTCCCTGCTCCAACGCACCTGTTTCAATCAACAGGATTGTTATCAGGCTTAGTAGAGCTTGCTGATGAGCTTCAGCTGTGTTGGAGGAGAGAAATATCCAAAACCTGCGGGACTACCGGCCCCCGAGGACCGAGTTTGGACACCACTGGTTTAGAAGATACAGTTGAGAAAAAGTATGGGAAAAAAACATTTCCATGTTGGTCAGACGGCTTCAAAATGGTGTCATGAGCAGATTCCCACTACCAAACTAACCTAACTGAGTTGGAAGTACAGCTGTGACTAATAAGCAGTGTGTAGTGGATAGCAGGGGTGAGCAAAATATGGTTATTAATTTGCAATTAAAAATGGTAATATATATATATATATATATATATATATATATATATATATATATATGTGTGTATATGTATACATATTTAAAAATATATATATATATATACATTTATTAATTTTTTTTAATTTATTTGTTTTTTAAAGAAAAAGGAGAGCAATGATGATGTCAAATCGCATGAACAATACTGAGCTCTCCTGAAAAAAAAATTAATTTTTTTTTAAAAAAAATGGTAAATAACAAAACTTAATAGTACATTTACATGATTTATATACTGTATAGTAGTAAATATTTGGTTCATTAATTATGATTTGATTAAACATTACAGCTTTTAAAATGTGAATAAATTATTACTTGATTGTTAAAATTAAGTATTTGACATTTTTATGTACACTTTTTTTACACTTCCTTTGAATTGTTTTTACCGTACTTTATGAATGTATTACAAACTTAAATAATAACTAACTACATAACTTGATTCAGATTAATTTTCATATAAATAATTCTCAAAACTCAAGTCAGCTTTATTTATAGAGCACTTTGCATGGAGCAAAAATGTGTCATACAACAAGACATTTAAAATAATAAATTAATAACAAAAACAGTAAAAAATAATATTAATATTTTTTTTAAAAAAAAACAAGGGAGAGAGGAGTCTTGCCTAACATTTAGCGGGAGTCCATAGCTTTAACAAAAAAAAAAAAACTTTATCCTTTAACTCATTCACTCACAGCCATTTTCACCGAAGCAACCCCCTTCGCTCCCGGCTGTTTTACTGGATTTTGACTGATTTTGCAAGGTCCACAGAATATTGTGTTCTATTGCTATAAAACCATGGAACCTACCAAAAGAAAGATTAGAGTCTCTAATCTCTAGCATTAGAATAGAGCTAAGTTTCATCATTATTCACAGAAACTGTTTTTGCAACTTTTTGCAACATGGCCCTGGTTGATCTCTTATACTCTGCTGCCACCTGCTGATCGTCTTTGTAATAACTACCATTGCTTCAAGCATTCTCTTCAGTTCAGAGGCTGCATCATAGCCGTCTGTATGCTCTAGCATAAAAACAAACAAACTTAAAAAATGTATAAATACGTCTTCGGCATGGTAATATTTGGGAGCAAATGAGTTAATATACAGATTTGGACCCTTTTTTTTTTTTAAAGCTTAACTTCAAATGACTTGACTCATCACCATCACTGATTTAAAGATCAAATGTGATTCTTGAGTACAAAAGGTTTGTCCATCCCTAGTGCACACCCTAACCCTTCGAAAACAGACTGAAGCGCTTCAGTTTAGACGAAAAAAATTTAACTAAAATAATGCTTGTCGAAAAGTGGTCATATATCATGCGTCACCCTCTCCAGGTTCTCTCGCTGGGTGCCGACGTGTTGCCTGAGTACAAACTCCAAACCCAGCGCTTGGACAAGTGCACCATCCTTCACTACAGCCCCTTCAAAGCAGTGTGGGACTGGCTCATCCTGCTCTTGGTCATCTACACGGCCATTTTCACACCTTACTCCGCCGCCTTCCTCCTCAACGACATCGAGGAGCAGAGGAGACAGGAGTGCGGCTACTCCTGCTCGCCGCTCAACGTCGTGGATTTGATGGTGGACATCATGTTCATCGTAGACATCCTCATAAACTTCCGGACCACCTACGTGAACATCAATGAGGAGGTGGTGAGCCACCCAGGCAAGATCGCCGTCCACTACTTTAAAGGGTGGTTCCTCATAGACATGGTGGCCGCCATACCCTTTGACCTTCTCATTTTTGGATCGGGATCAGATGAGGTGAGATGATTTGAACAAGGCAGGGTGATTGAGAAAACAGGGTACAGACGCTCCCCACCTTACGAACGAGTTACGTTCCGGACGATCGTTCGTAAGGTGAATTTGTTCGTAAGTTGCTTCAGTGCTATATTTTGTATTATAATTTATGTTTAAAGCCTATATAAGTATATTGAAGGTTTATATAAGTATGTTTAAGGCTTGTACAAGTAACCTGCATTGGTTTGTACTGAAAAAAACTTAATAAAATGGAGAGAATACGTACAGTACTGTACTGTACTACGTATGTTAGAGAGAGAGAGCGAGAGACACACACAGTATGTACATGTACGTAATAAGATAAATAAAATGAAGTTTAACTTACTTTTGGAAGATGTACTCGATGCTTAAGGAGATGATGGAGGAGGAGGAAGAGGAGGATTTTATATCATGAGAGATTCTTCGTCGTCGCTGGAATCGGCTTCAAAAGTTATTTCCTGCTTCATGGGGACCGGCGTTTTCTTCCTCCTCCTCCTCGCCACGTTGCTCAGCCTCCAATGAGCTCTCACAGCGCCAATCGTCGGTATTAGCGGCGGAAAGAAGCACTACGCGCAATACAAAATCTAACTTACAGCATTTCTTTCCAAACATTTTTCGACATACTGTACGCGCAGAAATGTTCGTATGTACCGTTGTTCGCAACTCGAATGTTCGTAAGTAGGGGAGCGTCTGTAAATGCTTTAAATCGTGAGATTAGATTTCGTCTTTATCGTCGTAGCGTCAGTCAAAAGAAAGATATGTAAAACTACACGTGCAATTTCTGGAGAAGATGCGTGTGAGTGCTGAAAGCTGAATGCGAATATTTGTGGAATGCTTTATGAAGTGAACTAAAAGATGAAATATGTGAAAATGACAAATTATAAATTGTAGCTCAACGGTAAAGAAATAGAACTTGAACTGCAAATCAGTCTAAGCAGGGATTCGAACCCTGTTCTCATGTTGTACTGTGCAAATGCTCTACCACCCCACTAAACTCAGTCAAAGAGTTGTGAAATGGTATTGACATCGTATGTAATTGTATAATGCTGACACTTGCGAGAATTTGAACGTTAGAATAGAATGGAATAATATAGAAAAAAAAACATCATGTGAAATGGCATTAAATACAATGAATATTTAATAATTAGACAATTATGATGTGAAATTGAAGGTGTACTAAAATGTGCTCCAAGCGGGATTTGATCCCAATGCACTTTAACTACTGGGCCACCGCAGCAGTATCACTCACCTGATAATATGATAAGTTGTATATATGGATGTTGGAGTGGAAAGTTGAATGTCTGTCCCATTGGAAATGAAAGGGTACATTTTGATATTAAACGTTAAATTGTGCAAAAAGAAGCACATTGAAATGTGAATGGTGTCAATCAGAAGTATTATGTGGGACTTTTTATTGCCCCCCAAAAAAGCGGCCGGAATAAAAAGCTATAATAAAGAATCCCGAAATCACAAGCGTGCTTTCAGCATTCACACAATAACTTGCTTCCAAGAAGGACAGAATTCAACATGCAAAGTGATTCAAAAATAGGCAAAATTCTGACATAGTTAATGTGATCATTGAGGGACTGTGGTTATTTTTAGGGTGGTATTACTGCTTTAAATTGTGTTTGTTTATGCCAAAACGGCATCTATTTATAAACCCATTGTAATCTTGTGTGCCAGGGTTGCCTAGAAACCATTTAGCTCAAAGAATCCTTTTTTTTATCTGAAGTGTTTTCTTTTATAACAGTTGTGATTAATGTTATTATACAGGCAATGTTTAAGTGACATTTTAACATGCTCAACTATCATACAAGTGTAAAAAAAAATAAGTTGATCAATTTGAGCGGGCTTGGCAAATCCACAGCTCTGTAGCTGCTTGCGGCTCTTTAATACTGCTGTCCGAGTGCCATTTGGAAAAAAGATCATGAGTAATGACATTTTATTACAGTTTTTTAAAATGTGTTTCTAAATTTGAGACTTACAGTGGACTGTTGAAATAAAACATGGTTAAATTGCTAATAGTATCCGTCACTGCACATTTTTAGCAAATAGCTGTGGATAAGTTTTACAGGAAAAAAACGCAACGAGGTGAATTTGTGAATAATATTCAACCATAGTTTGAAATTGTTGTGAATAGTTTCCACTGTCCTTGTGTTGCGTCGCAGACCACCACCTTAATTGGTCTGCTGAAGACGGCCCGCCTCCTGCGTCTGGTACGCGTGGCACGCAAGCTGGACCGCTACTCTGAGTACGGCGCCGCCGTGCTCATGCTGCTAATGTGTATCTTTGCCCTCATCGCTCATTGGCTGGCTTGCATCTGGTACGCCATCGGCAATGTGGAAAAGCCTTATTTGGAACACAAAATTGGCTGGCTGGACAACCTGGGCTTGTCCATAGGTGATTGTCTCGTTATTTATATTTCAGGAAACCTTTGATACGTTATAATACTTTGGTTTTTCATCCTAGGGAAAAAATATAACTACAGTGATCCAGGCTCAGGGCCGTCCATCAAAGACAAGTATGTGACTGCACTGTACTTCACCTTCAGCAGTCTGACCAGCGTGGGCTTTGGCAACGTCTCCCCCAACACCAACTCTGAGAAAATCTTTTCTATTTGTGTCATGCTCATTGGATGTGAGTGATTTTATGGGAATTCTCTCATGAACTCCCACTTACATAAACATGATGGGATGTGTAATTGTAGAACAGCAGGTGTTACGTTCACAATCATTTAAATTTAATCAGCCATTTTTATTTGTCAGTTTTGGTCCAGTTGTTAGTTTTTATCATGGTTAGTCAACCTCATCCCATTTTTATTTAGTCCATTTTTAGTTGACTATAAATCTAGCCTTTTCGTTTTTATTTTAGTCCAAGAAAACATCATTTTATTCGTCTAGTTTTACTAAACAAAAACTGTCAACGTTTCAGTCGAGTTTTAGTCAGGACAATCATTTTAACCCTGTATATTTTTTGTCAGCAGATTATGTTGAACATTTTGGATCAACAACTATTTCACACAAAATTTTCTCCCATCTTTTTGATGAAAAACAACTTCACACACAAATACAGTGGGTACTACGGCTCCATGCTACGAGCTAGTAAGTTAGCCAACATTAGTTAGCGGTCGGATTAACATTATTGTTGGAACATTTAGCCATTGTATTTATGTTATTTTATAATTCTTTTTTTTTTTTTTTTAAACCTTTCACCATGACTCCCCCTCCCATGGCTCCATGCTACGAGCTAGTAAGTTAGCCAACATTAGTTAGCTAGCGGTTAGATTAACATCATTGTTGGAACATTATAGCCGTTGGATTAATATTATTTTATAATTTTCTTTATTTTTTTTAACCTTTCACCATGAATCCACCTCCTGTCTGTCTTTTTGATGAAAAACAACTTGACACATAATTACAGTGGTTACTATGGCTCCATGCTACGAGCTAGTAAATTAGCCAACATTAGTTAGCTAGCGGTTGGGTTAACATCAATCATTGTTGGAACATTTTAGCCGTTGGATTAATATTATTTTATAATTTTCTTTATTTTTTTTTTTAACCTTTCACCATGAATCCACCTCCTGTCTGTCTATTTGATGAAAAACAACTTCACACATAATTAAGTATATCAACTAAGTGGTTGCTATGAGCTCGTAAATTAGCCAGCATCAGATTTTAGTTGTTCTTATTACGTGAAGTCCATTTTTGCCTCGTCTTCTTTAGTCGATGAAAATGCATACTGATTTAGTCCCAGTATTGTTTATTAATGAGGGTTTTAGTCTAGTCTAGTCTAGGTTGAGTCCGGGGAAAAATGTGTATTGGCGAAATTATTTTTGTTTAGTTTTCATTGACGAAATTAACACTAGTTAACAATCAAGTTCAGTAGTCCAAATGTGTACTTAAGTTGGAATTTGCCGTATTCTATTGCCAACCTTTGCAAATGCAATTAAATCACCATTTCATAATATTTGTTTAGTAGTGGTCCAATCATGGATCAAATACTTGCTGTGAATTTTCATTTCATTTTCACTTTAGGGAATGGCAAGTCATGCAAAAAGCACTGAAATGTTGGAAAAGTTGACCATCAGCGTGTTTGTTTCAAATCCGGTCCAAAGCCCTCATTCGACTCGACTTGTGTTTTTCAGCGCTCATGTACGCCAGCATCTTTGGGAATGTATCGGCCATCATCCAGAGGTTGTATTCCAGCACGGCCCGTTATCACCTCCAGATGCTCCGCGTCAAAGAATTCATCCGCTTTCACCAGATCCCAAACCCACTGAGGCAGCGGCTGGAGGAGTATTTTCAGCATGCCTGGACGTACACCAACGGCATCGACATGAATATGGTATGAAAGATGCACATTCTGTTGGTTTGATTGAGGCATCAAGTGTAAAAACACAGAGCGTGAGTGTGTTTTGGGGGATTGCCTTTGTCAGAAAATGAGTCAGCCGCACTTGACAGGCCTTCAGCGCGCACGCTAGCTTGTCGTCATGGTAACACAAAGCTATGCCAAGGCACTGAAGTTGGCTTCTTTCAAGATCTTGGGAAAAAGAAAGTGAAAAGTGGGCTGTTTGTGTTGTCTTGATCTCGAACGTATTTTTTTTAACCAAAGCATTTCACAGAAATTTAAGACATTGGGGTTGTTTTAGTTAATTAGCTAAATATGTCTCCATACAGTTTGTTAGTGCATTTCTGCTTCTTCCACTAAGTCATGTTCAACATCACAATACTGTTGATAGTACTTATTTAAGTTTGTCTTTTTCATGTCTGCCTCATGCCAAATGGAATGATTGGACCACTCCGGTAAGAGCAGGAGGTACATGTGTACAATTTGTTTAAGCTGCTGCTGTTCATATCATATTCCACAATGTAGCCTTTAGCCTTATAGGCAGGCTACTGTTAAAACAGCATATTACCATCACTCTGGTATCATAAGCGTGACCATATTTTGAGTAAAATAAATAAATAAAAAAGGACACTTGGCCCAGCCTCAAGATAATTAAATAATGCTGTTTACTCAATCATGCCATACATAATAACTATTTTAATGTATGTAGAAAATAAAAACAAAACTCTCTTTGGAAGTCTTAAGTCTTTTGAAATTGATAGATCTTTTTTTTTTTTTTTTTTTTTAATGGAGGGGATCGAACTCGCGCCACGACCACGGCGCACAACACTACTAGTGAGCTAAAATTCTGGGTCACTGTCTTAATTCCTTATTTGAAAACTCAGGAAGTAAGGTGCATCTAAAGTTGAACTACTTTTTTCTTCAAAAAATAAAATACTTTTTTAATATATAACAATCATAAATAACCCACACACAACGATGCACTCCGACTCCCATTTGTCCTGCAAAGCGTCAGTCAAATTCAACATACAACACATAATAATAAATAGGTCCCGTGAAAAACAAGAATCATGAATTTATACCCCTACGGACTCACGGACATGATGTAAAAAATTGGCCATGTAAATCACGGTATAGTTTCAGAATGAGGAATTGTACATAGTAATAAATCATTTTAGTCTCTTTTTTGACCTATTAGGCTTTTTAAATGGCTTCAATAGCTGTGTCTGGTACTAGCAGATGCTTTAGTTTATAAATATTATATTAGCATTGTGCTAAGGGCTATAGTATTTGATGCTCACTGAATGCTAAAGCTGATGTGTAAACAAAATATATAACTGAGTGAGTATGAAGAAACAAAGTCACGGTTTCTCAGTCATCAGCTCTGCCTTTTAAGCGGTAAACGTTGACGCTGTTTCTGCAGTGTTGGAGAGTAAGAAGGAATGAAACCAATCAGCAATTCTGATATTTGTCTAAACTACAGCGTCACTTTAAAATCAAAGGTCACACTTTTTTGTTGTTGCACAGAATGTAAAAGAGAAGCAACTCCTGCACTGGCTCTCACCACAAATATGTCTGCTTTAGGTCCTGAAGGGTTTCCCCGAGTGCCTCCAGGCAGATATCTGCCTTCACCTCAACAAGAACCTCCTGCAGGGCTGTCAGGCGTTCAGCGGTGCCACCAAAGGTTGCCTCCGGGCCCTGGCCATGAGGTTCAAGACCACGCACGCGCCCCCTGGTGACACACTGGTTCATAGCGGAGACGTGCTCACCATGCTATATTTTGTCACGCGCGGGTCCATCGAGATCCTCAAAGATGATGTCGTTGTAGCCATCTTGGGTGAGTCTGATCGTATTAGACGTTATTTAACCACCTGGTCACAATGTAAAATTCAGCCATGCGTGTGGATTACAGGCAAGAACGATATCTTTGGCGAAATGATCCACCCGTTCGCCAAGCCGGGAAAATCGTGCGCTGACGTGCGGGTGCTGAGCTACTGCGACCTGCATACCATCCAGCGGGAGGAGCTCTTGGAGGTTCTGGACATGTATCCAGAATTTGCTGACCATTTCATGACTAACCTGGAGCTGACCTTTGACCTCTGTGATGAAAATGCCAAGGTATGTTATTTGCAAAGAAGTCAAATGATCCTCAAAGCGCAGGATAGTTTGAGTGAGCGCTACTTTTGGTTTCACCACTTAAAGACACTTGCGTTAACTTGTAGTCAACATTTTAGTACATTACTTTTGCATTCAATCTTTATGAATCATTTAAAAAAAATCATTTAGGCACAATATTTGTTGACCTCATGTTCAATACATTTGAATTGAATCTTTAAATAGATTTTTTATATTGTCACAGTGGCACGTTAATACAAATGAACCCTAAATGTGCATTTTTTTATTGACTCACATGTGCCACCAATAAAATAGTTTTTTTAATTAATTCTTTAATATTCATTGTTGCTGACAAACTTCTGCTCCTCACGTAAGCCCATTTATCGAAATATATGTCAATTTACAGTGTGCACCCCTAAAATGTCAGGCTAGAGGACACTGAGGACACGAGCAAAAAAGTTAGAATGCAGCCCTGTCATTTAAAACCCTGATCATATTGTGAAACTTTGAAACACTTAACCCAAATGAAACTCAAACCCGACTTTGCAACTTTCATTTGAAGCCATAACTTTTTGTGTGAAAATAGACATAATTTGAAACCCTGCTTTGAAACCATAACCTTACTTTTTAAACCTTACTTGCAAACCTTACTTACAAACCCTAATTTAAAACCCAACCTGGTTGAGACCATCATTTGAAATCTTAACCCTAATTTGAAACCTTAAAACTAATTTGCAACCCTAATTTGAAATCCTTACTCTCGTTTAAAACCCCGATTTGAAACCCCAATACTGATTTTAGTCCCTAATTATAGCCCCTAATTTGAAACCCTAATCCTAGTTTTCAACCCTTATTTGCAACCCTAACCCTAGATTGAAATCTTAATTCCAAACCTGCTTTAAAACCATAACCTTACTTTTTAAACCTTACTTGCAAACCCTACTTTGGAACCCTAACACAAATGTGAAAACCTAACCACTGTTTGAAACCCTACTTTGAAATCCTAATTTGAAACCGTAACCTTAGTCTCATACTCTAGTTAGAAACCCTAACCCTAGTTTGAAACCCTAATTTGAAACCTTATCCTTTGTTTGAAAATCATATTTGAACCTCAAACCCTACTTTGAATCCCTAACCCAAGTTTGCAACCCTAATTTGAAACCCAACCTGTTTGAGACCATAATTTGAAATCTTAACCCTAATTTGAAACCTTAAAACTAATTTGCAACCCTAATTTGAAATTCTTTCCCTCGTTTAAAACCCCGATTTGAAACCCCAATACTGATTTTAGTCCCTAATTATAACCCCTAATTTGAAACCCTAATTTGAAACCATAATCCTAGTTTTCAACCCTTATTTGCAACCCTAACCCTAGATTGAAATCTTAATTTCAAAAATCATATTTGAACCTAATTTGAATCCCTAACCCAAGCTAATTTGAAACCTAAACTGTTTGAGACCATAATTTGAAATCTTAACCCTAATTTGAAACCCCAATTTGAAACCTTAATCTTAAAACTAGTTTGCAACCCTGATTTGAAACCCTTACCCTCGTTTAAAACCCCAATCCTGATTTGAAACCCCAATTTGAAACCCCAATTTGAAACCCTAATTTGAAACCCTAATCCTAGTTTTCAACCCTTATTTGCAACCCTAACCCTAGATTGAAATCTTAATTTCAAAAATCATATTTGAACCTCAAACCCTACTTTGAATCCCTAACCCAAGCTAATTTGAAACCTAAACTGTTTGAGACCATAATTTGAAATCTTAACCCTAATTTGAAACCCCAATTTGAAACCTTAAATTTAAGACTAGTTTGCAACCCTGATTTGAAACCCTTACCCTCGTTTAAAACCCCAATTTGAAACCCCAATCCTGATTTGAAACCCCAATTTGAAACCCCAATTTGAAACCCCAATTTGAAACCCTAATCCTAGTTTTCAACCCTTATTTGCAACCGTAACCCTAGATTGAAATCTTAATTTCAAAAATCATATTTGAACCTCAAACCCTACTTTGAATCCCTAACCCAAGCTAATTTGAAACCTAAACTGTTTGAGACCATAATTTGAAATTTTAACCCTAATTTGAAACCCCAATTTGAAACCTTAAGACTAGTTTGCAACCCTGATTTGAAACCCTTACCCTCGTTTAAAACCCCAATTTGAAACCCCAATCCTGATTTGAAACCCTAATTTGAAACCCCAATTAGAAACCCTCATTTGAAACCGTAGTCCTAGTTTTCAACCCTTATTTGCAACCCTAGCCCTAGATTGAAATCTTAATTTCAAACCCTGAATTTGAAACCTTAACCCAAATTTGGTAATTGAAGGGGGGCAACCAAATTCTGTTCACAGGTGTGTAATCATAATGCGATATGAAAATCAAGACAGCACATGCATGACATGTTTTTTTTATGTTCCATTCCGTCGTTGACATTGGTTCATTCCAAATCGATGGAGGCCAACATTTGTAATGATATGTATCATTTTTTTTTTTTTATTTAACAGACACCCTACCCGCAAGACAGCGATTCTTGTGTGGACCCTCGAATGAGTCGAAGGAGAGTTTCATGCACGAGCAAGTCTTCCACTGGTATGTTCCATCTGACTTTTTATTTTACTTTTCTTTTTTCATTTAATTATTAACTATATCGTTTTGGTCAGTGTTTCTTCATATCCAGTATAAGAGGTTGAGTCATATGTCAAATGTGGATTTTGAATGAGTCGACATAGTGTATAATTGGGCCTGGCCACCCATAAACAGACAAAAGTAAATCTGATGTTTCCAGGCCCTCAACATAAGGAACCTGCGCCAACATTCTGGGAATCCACGCGGGAGCAAATCATCTTCACCTCCTCCTCCTCCTCCTCCTCCGTCGCCGAGGAGCGCCGAGATTCTGTCATGGAAGGCGATAAGCACAAAGAGGAGGAGGTGGAGATGGAGACAAAGAGCATGGAGGAGGAAGAGAAGCACAAGAAGGCTTGGTGTTCCAGCGCACGGGGCTACCCGGTGTTTACGGACCACCGCTCTGCCATTGGGCTCGGCGGCTCTGGGGATGACACACGGTTCCATCCACAAGGTGAGGAGACTGCCAAACGCGTCCTTTCGAGTGTGCAGGCTCCCTCTAGTGGCACACAAAAGAATCACTGCCAAAGTACAGTTTATGCATTAGGGTTAGGATTAACCCAATTGTTGAGTCAATCTTTTATGTGCGATACATTTTAATTGGATGGATAGATAGATAGATAGATAGATAGATAGATAGATAGATAGATAGATAGATAGATAGATAGATAGATAGATAGATAGATAGATGTTGTGTTTTGCTATTTGTAATATTACAACCTTTCCCTTTTTTTCTTGTAATGTTTTGACTTTCGAAAAATGATATCTTATAATACATATATCAACTTTCTTTGACCTAAAAACAAATATAATATTTTTATCTCCTAATATTACGACTTTATAATTTTAGAATTAATGATAAAAATAAAATGAAAACTTAATTCCTGTAAAGTTTTTGCTTGTAATATTTTGACATTATTCTCATAAATTACAAATATTTGTCATGTAATATTACAATTTTATTGTTTTTTATTTTGAATTTTCTTTTTTCTAGTGTTTTTTTAAATATATCTTTATTTCTTGTATTATTCTGACTTCAGTCTTGGATATATACAATATATATATATATATTTTTGTAATATTTCAACTTTATTCCTGTAAACTATTTTTCCCCGAGTAATACAACTTTTCTTCTTATAATATTCATGTATATTTTTAAGTTTTTCTCTTAGGAATAAAAAAAAAATGCAGCTAGTTTTGATAAATATTTAGGCCTACATTGCTACTAGATTTTAAAGCTGATTATCATGATGAGCTAAAAAAAAACAAAAAAACAAAAAAAAACACTGTACATGCACATCTTACATTCTGTATTTCTGCACTACATGCAAAATGTTACGTTTTTTTTTTTTTTAACTTACTTGATTAAGCTACTTGGTTGTGGATTTGGTGTTTGTGCCGTGAGATCGCCCGTTCGTATCTAATTACCGATGTCTTGTTTACACCACACGAACATCCCTAGACAGCAAGTCTTGCAAGTCAAGAACTTTCTCCAACATCATGTCAGATTTCCTAAAAACGGATCATGGATGCCATTTTGACAGTGACTGTTTCCAGCAGAGCTCCTCCAAGACCAGCGAGCCCATGCGAGCCGCCGGGTCGAGGGCAAGGAGACACCCCGCTGTCAGGCCACGCCGGCTGGGGAGGATGACACCAACATAGACCTCAGCTATGTAGAAGTGGAGCAGCGGCTGGACAGGCTGCAACAACACCTGAACAGGTGCGGCAGGGAAACGAATAAAAGATCTACGGGTGGCCGCTGGGGTACAACGTGGTCATCGTACGAGCGCACACCTCCGGTTCTGTGCCGTGTTGTGCTATTTTGACCACAGGCTGGAGTGCCAGATGACGGCCGACGTCCAAGCCATCCTCCAGCTCCTCCAGAGGCAAACGACGGCCTTCCCGCCTGCCTACAGCACCGTCCAGCACGGAGGAGAAGAGGATGAGCGTCAGGGTGCAGCCGGAGTCGCACATCCAGACAACTCCCAGACGCAGACATCCAACTCGGGTAGACTAAACAAGCCTTCATCTTTGGCACCCCTTATAACAACAATTCAACATACAGTGGATATAAAAAGTCTACACACCCCTGTTCAAATGCCAGGTTTTATGGGGTATGAAAAAATGTGACCAATATTTCATAGCATTGAATATTTTTCCCATCATTAATGTAACCTATTATAGAAGTGTATTGCATTCACTTGAAAATAATAATAATAATAATAATCCTATTTTTCAGACTTTTTTTGGGGGAGGTTTTTTTTTGTATTTTCCGTTTTTCTGAATATTATTTTCTGTTTTACTGATTTATTTTTTTTGTCCCCAAATTTTTCCGAAAAACAGGCCGAAAAAAATTTATTCAGAAAAACAGGAGGAAAAATTAGTCCAAAAAACAGAGAGGGGGGATTTGTCAAAAAAACAGGGAAAAAAAATATTTAAAAAATAACTTTTTTTTTTCCTTCAGAAAAACAGAGCTGGTGTTCTGTTTTTTTTTTTGAGTTAAAAAAAATAATAATTTAACCTCTGAACTTCAAGTGACTAATAGCGGAAACTTTCCCGCATACTTCCATATACAATAAGATGGTCATGTTTACTTACTGGCTCTCAATAAAGGAATGAATGTGTATATTGTATTGTGGTTTGTTCTCTAATCTCTGAGGGAAAAAACGTTTAAAAAGTATTCAGAAAAACTGAAAACAAATATTCTGAAAAAATATTATTTTATAAAACAGGGAAAAATTACTCAGAAAAACAGAAAAAAATATTCAGAAAAACTGAAAAATAATTATTTTATAAAACAGGAAAAAATGACTCAGAAAAAACGGAACCAAATTATTCAGAAGAACAGACCAAAATATATATATTTTTAAAAACAGAAAAATTTTTACAAAAAAAAACTTTTTTTTTTAAGTGAATGCAATACGCTTCCGTAACCTCTATATTGAAAGCAAAAAGAAAAAGAAAAAAAGTGTCAGGAAAAGCCTACTTGAACATGTGAACTTTATCAGGGGTTAATGACAGTAGGTATGTGCTGACTGAAGTTTCCCATCAGTTTGAATGTGATTGGTTTATTCTGAACACAACCGCTTAGAATAGGGTGTGCACACTTGTGCAACCATGTTATATTGCCTCAAAAATATAGTTATTTTTTATGCAAGTGGGTTGTATAGGTTAGTGGTTCTCAAATAGGGTACATGAAGGCACTGCAGTGGGTAGCAAGAGTTTTAAAAAAAAATTAAAAAGCCGCATCCATGCAAAAATCTTTTAGACATCAAAATTTCATTAAAATCTAAGTTAATAAAATTTGTTTTATATTCATTAGGCTATTAAATGCCATTTATCTTGGGCTCGTTTTGTGACAAAACAATATTCGAACAGAAACTTTTTATAACCCATGTTTACTGCTAAATGCCATAGGACGTATTTTTGTTCAACCTTCTAATTCACAACCTGTTTAATAGAAACCTAACCAAATTACATTGAAAGGAATGAAATATTGATTGATGATCCATCCAACTTCCCTGAATTTTGTTCTTTTTCAGACTCGTGGCCCAAAAGAGGTCCGACTGCGCCGCGCACAAACTCATCCAGGTGTGAACCGAGCTGGACTGGAGCAGGGACTCCCAATGGGAAACGTCACGTTTACTCTGTCGAATGACGCCAACAGACCGACAATGTCACCAGCAGCTCGGCACCAGCGGGCGGGACTCCGTGGTCCCGCATCTGACCCGAGGCTTCTTTGCAAGTTTCCTTCCCCGCGCTCCCAAGACGACCAAGGACTTTCTTTTAAGTTTGACTCAGGGTCGAAGAAGTTGAATATGCAAAGGAACAAATAACTTCCATTCCTTTACAGAAAATCCCTTCCTAATTGTAATTTGGATTTCTTAAGTCCATTTATACACGATTATATTGAACATATATGAAGATAATGTACTTTAATGTATTTCAAGTACAATATTTAAATGACATGAGATGTGCATGTTTGTTTTTTTAAAGTATTTTTGGTTTCTGACGCATGTTCCTTAAATCGATTAATTCCCACAGCACTTCGGAATGTAGCTGGCAAAGTCAATTTTTTTTTTTTGCTAGTTGTCATGCATAGTAAGAACCTCGTCAGTTACTACTTTCAACCAGTCTGCCTTTTCTTGAACATTTAATTCAAAATACTTGAGGGTAGCAACATATAAATGTAATCTTCAGACATATTGCGACACTGAACTTTGATTTCAGACTCTCTTTCGGTCACATTTTGCATTTCTCGCCCCTTTTCAATTGCGTACATGCTAGGTTTGTCGTTTCTGAAATGACATCATTGATTTAAACTTTTGAGGTCATTGTCTTCAAGGTGACATTTCACGGGTAAACTTTTCAATGCACGTCCAACTGTTGAATTTTGTGACCTACAATTCACAACGGGTGTTTGATCCATGAACATTTCCCAACTTGCATGTCTTTCTGTAACTCTTCCAGTCTCTGTATCGATGTTACGACCCGTTGATGACAATCCGAGCTCACTGGATGGGAACAAGATAATGAGGGAATTTCTGCTCTACTTACTTTATTGGTCTACTTGGACAGTTTTCCAGAACTCATAACCAGTCATTCAAATTTGCAACTGTTTGCACATTCTTTAGAAGAAAAAAAAGAAAGAAAAGATGTACTGGATTATGCAAGTGGCACATTTTTAATCTAGTGCTGATCATATTTGTGTTTTTTTTTGGGCCATGTGATACAATGCACCACTTTCCACAGCTAATTTGAATGTTCATGTTCTTTAATGAAATTGAACAAATGTGTAAGTACACTTAAAAAATACACAATTGTCCAAAGTCAATAAACACACAATGTAGTAAACAGTTTGTGAGTAGCAAAATATAATCTCTCCTACATGGATTATGTGCACTCTTTTTGGGACTAGAAAAGAAAAATGTTGCGTTTACATGTATCTGAAATATAGACATAGATAATAAGTATGAAGTTGTTATATGGATGTATTTATAAATTTCATCCCATTCATGAGGGTATTAAAAGAAAAAGGTGTCACAGGATCTCTTATTCAAAGTATTAGTATTTGGCTTTACACGTGTATTAATTCATACAAGTATGCAAACATCCATTTATAAGCAAATCAATTCTTAATGGCAAGCTTTACAGACCATAACGGTCACTGGTCTCGAACCCCTCCAGGGACCCGACTGGCCATAATTGTTGTACAGTGATTGGTCCAGGAGCAATCCTGCTTGGCTCCCCAAGGGATTTTTGGACTCATAGCTCCGCCCACCAGCAACACTTAAATGGCCATTGTGCACTGGATGAACTGCCCAAAGAGAAAACAGAAGAACAAACTGAAGCGGGTTCAAACACAACTTAATAATAATAATAATAAACAACAAAAATAATAATTGTGTTAAGGAGAACTCTGCTTTGAAAACAGCTGCAAGCAAGTGAATGAATTATAGGCAAAAAATTAAATAAGCTATAAATATTCAATTGTCATCATGTTACTGAAAATATATTTGTGAGCATTCTTCACTTTCGACAGACATGCAAACTAATCAATATGATCGCTGCATCCTGACAGAAAATGTTGAAGTTGAGTGAATCGCATTTTAAAAGATGAACAATTGAGTTAAAAGAGCTATCTTAGCTTGAGCTTCTCATGCTAGCCACATACCCGCCAAACTACTTTTCTGCCATAAATTTAATAGCGTCAAGCGTTACGTGGGTTGTTTTAACATTTCACACGACAGCACACATATAAACATGTTGGCAGAACCGTGACTTACATCGTCATAGCTGAAGTGCACGGAACCTTGCTGCATGGTATCTCTTCTCCTAAAATGATCTGCAGTAGGAATAAAATGTAAACGTAAATGTCAAAGCTATTTGAAATCAATTTGCTGCCTCGCATCTTGTGCATGTGGTACCTGTGAGAGCACGGAGCTTGACACAGCAGGCCACATAATCGTCAAAGTAGACGCGACCGCCTTTGTTGTAGCGCTTGATGATGGCGTTGAGTGTCTGAGGGCTGATGCGGTGTCCTGGTTTAAGTGGGGGGTGGAGGGGGGGGATACATGTTAAAACTTGACTTTAATAGTGTCATTTATTCTGTGAGCAAGATCGAGACTCAATTTTTCTGTATAACAAATCATATTTTTCATTCAAATTAACTGAAATTAACATGTTCCAGCTCCACAGATACACAAATTTTGTTACAATTTTTTAATTAAGGAAAAATAGCACCGTATTCTAAAATAAAAATATTAAAAACAAAATAATAGTAAAAGAGAAAAAAGAAAAATAGCACTGTATCATAAAATAAAAATATTAAAATCAAACTAGTAATAAAAGAGAACCAGAAAGTCCCCCCGAATGACCACAAAAAAAGAAGAAAAAAAGTGAATCTTGTAATATCACTAACTACCACTAGATGGCAGACATGTCTTCGTCGCACTTAAAATGGGTCTTTTACTGCCCTATACTACAATATGAGTAAGCCGAATAATTTTTGTGCGGATTTGGATTGATATGCAGGACAAACATACTACCACAATAATATAAACATTTTGAGTGTGTGGATATTTGTTAAAAAATGCACAAAATGAGTTCTTGCACTTCATGTTGGTTTGCTGTTCAGCAGTTTTGGACCGTCCTTGAATGGTCATTTTTATGCAAGAACGCCTTTTGCACTGAAATGTACATGTGTGTGTTTTGTCCATATTTAAAATAGCATTTTGTCATACATCTGGTTAGGAAGTGTGTGTTCCCATTGCCCCCCCCCCAGGCATTGAAACTCCCTTCCCATCCTTGGCCTCGAGAGCGCCGTCAGGATGTGCAATCAGTCGGTTTGGCTGTGTACCACGCGGTTAGCTCTGCGATAATTGTGACTAATTGACACCCATGCAAAAAGGTTTGTCATTTCCCATAGAAGCCACAAGATGGCAGCGACCCCCCCTTTTTTTCTATTAGACAAGGCTATGGTCAACCAACGTGAAGATGACGCTCCTCACACCAGTTCAACATTGGCTACCACCACCACCAGATGGCGCTAAAGCACTATTTTTATATTATACATGACTTTGGCCTGAGTAGAAAAACAAATAGGAGAATTTGTGAAGGTCAAACTGCGACATATTTTCACGCCGTTAGTAATATCCAAACGTATTGTTGTTTTTAGTTGGACGCGGAAGCATCATCGGTCTCTCACCCATCGAGCTGACTGCCTGCGTCATCTCGTGGTGCTCAATAGTGCCACTCCTGTCCCGGTCAAACATGATGAAGTTCTGCTTCCAGCCGTTGAGCGCCAAAAACAGCTCCTTGAACTCATTGAAGCCCATCTTGCCCGTAAAGTCCCTCTGGTGGGCGTGGTGAAGGTTCAATAGCTGATGATGTAAAACGACCTTATCGCTGCGGTCACACAAAAGGATACATCGAGCATCGCGATCATGATTCTGCATGTCTCCAGGCTAAACGCTGCAACATGAAGAAGAAGAAGAAGAAGAAAGGATTTGTACAAACAAACAAGCACAACTTTGGGGAGCTTCAGCACGAGGAATGCCACTCACGGCTGTAGGTTCCAGTGAAGCCAGACTGAGTTAAACACCTCTGCAACTCCACTGCATCTACCTCACCGTCCTGCACAGAAACAAGTTCAGACCAAATTGTACCCGTCTACAGGCTAAATTAAAAGACAATTTTTTCATACCTGTCCAGCAATGGCTGTGAAGTAACCCAACATTGGGTCGTTGGCAGCTGGAGCCATCGCGCCATATGAGCCCGGATAGCATCCTCCATACGGGGTGCATCCACCACCCTGGGGCGGCACTCCTCCCATTGGGCCAAGCATTGGTCCACCCATGTGATTGGGCATTAGTCTCCGCATTGGTGCTCCAGGCATTCCTTGGGGTGGCATTGGGCTGCCAAACTGACAAAGGAAATTGTCCATTATTTAGAAGACTATAACAGTATATATGGACTATGACACCATCGTCCTGTTCCTGCCTCATGTTTAACTTTACATATGATATCAACGATAAGGTGCGCAAGAGTATGCAGTATGGACAAAACCAACCAATCACATTCCTTGTTGACTTGATAATGCAAGGTGATATGTCTTAATAATACCGGATATACAATAAAAACTCTAACTATAGAGATCTATTTTTTGGCATAGCATAGCAAATAATTGTTTGACACACCGTAGGATTCCTTGGCATACACACAGTCCAACCCATTTCTATGTTTAGTGTTTAGACAAAAGCAGCATTCCACCTAGCATTATAAAATACAATTACAATTTTACAATTCAAATTCATAGATTTTTTAATATGTTGCTTTAATTGAAACATGAGTCACTAATATTAATAAGTTAAAATGTATTTTTTAAATACATTCATCTCATTTACTAACTCAATAACTGAAATCAGGTATTAATATTTTAAATAATAGAATAAAAATTATGTTAAAATAGGCATTTAACATATGTAAATCAAAGAGCGTTATTTTATCAAATCTCTGGCTAATCAAATATAATTCGATAGACTATGAATACAATTCTAAAATGAACAACCGTTTTATTTGTTGTATTAATACAGCCACTCCACACCCCCAATAAAGTGTTTAGTTAACATTCATCTTTATTTACATTTGATTGATATCTCATTAAATAATTTCAGTGTTGATTTATTGTAAACAATAAAATAAGCATTATCATTTTCTTTCTTCTGCCTCCTTCGCATTATAAGCAAAGCCAGACACATTTATAAAACAGAGCTGCTTGCCTACTCTAAATCTAAGCAAGTGGTAAGGCACCGGGCTACTTTCTGGTCGGTCGCTTAGCAACAAAAGACAAATATGGGCAATGCTTACGTGCTTCCGCAGACACGTCTTTGCTACCCAGAATGTTACACGCCACTCGGCTGTGCGCAAAAGCAAATGTGTGTAAAGCGTCTGAACATATTTTTGTGCTGTTTTATCAGTTTTCAGCTTTGATATTATTCATTGGTCAGCAAACAAATATCTCGACCGGCACTGACCAATTTAGTTAAACAGTGGTTGGTGAGATTTTTCCAACCCGGAAGTCATTTACCTCCGGTCATTTTACCCCGAAACAAAAGTTATTTTGTTTTCAAACACACAAAACACGAGGAATAAATCGCCATCTTTGTGGTTCAAAACTGCGAAATACTTGGTGAAGCGCAAACGCGACACTCACGACCACGGAATGTCACTCGATTATAAAGAAAAACTTGAGCACATTGAATGAACTCACCCCACCGTATCCCGGGTAGGCCATATGTTGATCTAAATGGCACAAATGGCACAAATTGAAAATTGTTTAGCCGTGAAGAACACAAGTGACACCTTTTCTACTTCCGGTAACTAAGAACCAGACGGGACCGGAAATTCAAGCCACGACGTGACGTAAATTAGAAACGCCCCGCGCTTTGGGTCTGTTCCTCGGTGAAATAAACTTGACAGGGCAATCTCTAATTGTTCATACAAAAAATACGAGGAATAATAGATTTGCAACTGAGATGTACACGAAATCTTGCATGCGTATGCTACGACAACTACAGACACAAAGGTTAGCAAACACACCATAGACAAAAACAACACCTAAATCTGTTTATAGCGCCATATTGTGCGTTGGCGACAGCGCCATATTGGATGTGGCAAAGTAACGTTTCGAGCTGTACTGCAAAACAGGGTTGGAGAATCCAGCTCAAGAAAGTACAAATTCTACCACAGATTGGCTTTAGCTACAGTTGTTTCTACTTAACTGGCAGGTAAACCACCTCATAGAAGCACCTGTTGAGTCGAAGCAACTGTGGCTAAAGTCAAACTATTTCAGGCTTTGTTCTCCCTGGACCTGGATTTCCCAACCCTGACTGTAAACTAATGCAACTAACGTAAAATTAAACCCAAATTGTAACCCTACAAGAGTAAAGACATGTCAAGCAATTAATGTACTGTACTAACAATCATATTGCGACAAATAGTATATACTGCAGATGGACACATTTTTACAATTTTAAAACTCAGAAGTGACTGCCACATTTTGTCACTTAGAACGTTATATATTTTTAATACTTTTTAAATGTTTTATCATCCATCCATTTTCTTAACCGCTTTTCTTCACAAGGGTCGCGGGGGGCGCTGGAGCCTATCCCAGCTGGCTTCAGGCAGTAGGCGGGGTACACCCTGAACTGGTTGCCAGCCAATCGCAGATGTATTATCATGTTTTCTTTTTATTTAAAATATATATATTTATGTTTTAATATGTTATTAACTTTTTTAGCAGCATTTTGGTGTCAACTTCTGTTGACTATTAAACGTGCTATATAAATAAGGTATGGTATGGTATGGTATGGTATGGTATGGAACGGTATGTGGTACGGTACGGTATGGTATTGCAATAGTGTAACACTGAGTTTATAGTAGGCGGAAAATAAGCAATAATCAATATACAGAAATAGAAGGCCCCAAAATTTTGCCACGGGCCCTATGGGTGTGGGCTGATTGTGTGCTTGTGTGTATCCATGCTTTAAATGACCATTAGAAAAGTGAAGTGGCTTCACTGATTGTGCCTATTGATGAAATAATGTGACACTTGCCTCCTGCTGTCCAAACGTCCTTCCGTTAGACTGTTGGTTCATTGTGAAAGACGGGAAAAAAATCGGTGAGTCATAGTTTATGCCCTTTACGAACATTTTATTGTCACACTAAGAGTAAATGTGTTCAAAATGTCACCTATAAACGATTCGGTTTCATGGCATGTAAATGGAAAAGGCTGGACTCGTCAAACAAGGCAAGCTGCATTAGGGAAGATTTGTTTGCAGAGGATGTCCGCTGTGAGTGGAACAAGTGTCGAAAATGGTATTTATTCCCCATGAATGCAGAGCTTTTTTTATTTGTTAAGCTTTCAACATGCTTTTACTGTTTACTGTGCCTAATCATTGCCTCACACCTTCCGGCGGGAGGGAAATAGACTCACTCACTTGCACCCCCTGTTCAAATTGCCAGGTTTGGTGTTATTTAAAAAAATGACAAAGATAAGCATTTTAAAACATTTCCCTCCATTTATTTGACCTATAACCTTTACAATAGATTTTTGTAATTTACTCTTTTAGAGACTATAAGTGAAAATAAACTATGTGGTTGCACAACTGTGCACACCCTAATAGGCTGTGTTCAAAACTAAACATCCATCCATCCATTTTCTGAACCGCTTAGTTCAAAATAGGAGTCAATTTTGGCACAAACCTTCAGGGGTCTTCTAGAATGGAAAAAAATCCATTTTGATTGGGGTTAATCAGAGTCAAAAGTCAATCAGTACGAGTTGGATTTTGAGTCTGAATTTGAACCGGATTCAGCGACTCAGCATCCCCAAAGAAACATTACAATCGTCTCTTTGCACATAACGCCGTCATATCTCTCGCAGATACAAAGGTTAGCCCTTCTTACGGCTTTGCGCAATATAACGCCGTGTGATCACAGCGGTCTCGAGTAAATAGAAAAAAAAAAGTACCACACAAATACCATGACCATTGTTGTGTTCCAATGTGCGCATCGTTATCCCAAATCAAAGTTTCTCCACAATGTTTAGCTTACGCATGATTACGTAGCTGAGCTCTGTCACAGAACCTGCTTTTCTGGTTTTCAGTGCATGGAACATTCCGAAAAGAGGAAATAAGACTCAAAGCAGTCAGGGAACTAAAATGTCCATCTGCCTTTGGATTACTATGTTTTACCAGATCTGTGGATGAAATTTGAAAGGTAAGATGTGTGGGAAAGCTACCTGTAACTTTAGCATCCCTACATTTATGCTTGAGGATTTTTTTGTGTGCTTTTTCAGGGATGTGAAGCAGAAAGCACAGCCAGCTGTACTTCCCATTTCTGCTTATCTCTTTCTCTCTTTATTTCTGGGAAGCCAACCACCAAAAATTCGTTACAACATTATGTTCTGTGCAGCCCCACTAGTCTAAACACGGTGTTCTGATTAATTTTGTGTTTGTGAAATAATGAGTTAAGCAGCAAAATTCACACGTTTTTATGCATCTCATGTGGCAGCCATTTTGCCATTTTCTCTTGACTATAAATGACATCACAGTTGCTCAGGGCTCAGGACCGATCACAGTTCACATGTTTTCTGAAACTGAGCTGTGATTGCAGTTGTTTCCTGAACCTTGAGCAACAACTGCGATGCCATAGCAGGATAGTGTATTGTTGTTAATGATGAGTTAAGTTGTTTTTAAAAAAAATCTGACTGTTTTTCAATTTAACAGATAGGACCAAGCTGGCTATGTCACAACCGACTGGTTATGGATGTCTTAATTATGTCTCTGCTCTGCCTCTATCCATGCAGCATCTCCACGTTCAGTATTGGCATGTCAACTTCATGGATGAGGCAAACACAGAAACGTTTACTGGCAGTGGCTGTCTGCTGGAATCGCCATTAACTTATTCTAAGGTTTACGTTTCATCGCAAAACCGCACAATTTTAAAAGTAAGTTTGGTAACTGGTTGCTAGTTTGCTATCATGCTGACTTGGCGTAGTGCTCACTGGATGGATGGATGGATGGATGGATGGATGGATGGATGGATAGATAGATAGATAGATAGATAGATAGATAGATAGATAGATAGATAGATAGATAGATAGATAGATAGATAGATAGATAGATAGATAGATAGATAGATAGATAGATGGGAGAGGGCGAGAAGGTACACTGATCACCACTAGATGTCGCTGTTGCTTTTAATCGTAGTAGTGAAAGCAAAAAGATCTGACAGAAAGTGGCTTCTACAAATTTGTTCTTATCCAACCAAAGAAAATGATTTCAAGAAACTATTTACCAAGAGCATGATTTTATTTTTGAAACGCATGATGATATATAAATCAATCAAAACTGATTTGAAGAACCCTGACTAACAAAAAATATTTCTCTTAGGATCGGATGCTATTCAAAATGAACCAATGCCACAATCAAACTCTAGCCCACAAATTATTATTATTATTATTATTTTGTAATTTTAAATGACTTTAAAGAAAGGGAATGTTCAGTTTCTCCAAAGTTGATTGAAATGATCAAACTTTGCTCTGCTGTTTACACGTTTATTGACTTACCTTTGAAACCTAAGGTAATATTTAACAGCAAAGTTGTGTAGACGCACAACAACTATACTCGTGAGCACAATTGGCGCTGTGTGGGTGCTGTTGTGACTTTTTTTTGGACCCATATTGCTGATTTTAAATTTTTGTTAAATTATGGTTAGTTGACTGAGACAGCAAATGTTCTTCTTTTAGTTTGGGTTTTACGTGAATATTCACATATTTTGCTTCATCTATTCAGGTCTCCATTGCCAAAGTGATCCTCGGAATTCTTGGACTGGTTGTTGTTGTTGTTCTGATCACAGCACCAACTGTGATTTATTTAAACGGTAAGTCATTTTCCAATTATTATTTTTTTGAGTGCAGATGACTGATCTTTGGCAATTTTGGCGTGCTAGTACATTTATCTTTTACACACAGAACATAAGTTAAAGTTAATCGTTAACATTTAGGTGTCACTAGCAGCTGTAAGTTGTTTACAACCTTCTGAAGCATCTACCCTGCCCCTCCCTTTGTTTATGGCCGTTATCTTAAGGATAGTAAAATGACTGCAAAACAATCTGTTAGTAGACACACACTGCTTAAGAGTTGAAAGGACTCTCTAGCGCCTCCTAGAGATGACAACAGCAAACTATCTGACGGGATACTTAAAATACTTTTTTTCTGGTCCCTTGAGACAATGGAATGAGAAACCTTCGTAGCTTTTGGCCAACTAAAAGTGCTGATATGATTGTTATGTTTCATTACATAAATGTGCCATCCCTGCATGATTGAAGGGTCTCACCCTCCCCCCCACAGAATCAAAGGTGTTTTTTTTTAAGCACATGATCCGATTTTTTTTTTTAGCTCAACAGGCATGCTTTTCCAGAATAAAAGATGTGATATCATTTTATTTGTGAAAATTCAATTAAAATATGACTTTTGAATTGAAAAACACAACTTTATTTTAATAACATTCCTTTTAGTCTCAAATAATGTTAGAGACATTATATATTCATATATTGTATTAATTTATAATGGGAGCATGTATTTTCTTAACAATAGGTGAGATTATATATTTCCTTTAGCATTTAGACAAACATGGTGTTTGTGCTTGTAAAGAAGACAAAAAGTTTGAGCTTTAAGTCAATGTAAGAAGCAGCTTGAGTATACACAGAGAACAATCAATACTCAGTGTATACTATATCCAATTTTCTTGTATTTTCCAGAGGAGCAGCATGAAATCACGGACAGGAGGTTGTTCACACTGGAGGACATGTTCAACAGTTCCCTCAAACCCAAATCTTACAACATCTGGTGGCTCTCTGGTGCATATCCGAGACATTCGCCATTTTGAATTTCATTGCCAATCAAATGTGATTATCTCATTTTTCAAGCTTGTTTTTTTGTTTGCAATTCTAAGCTAATTTTCTTTGTAGATGACGAGTACCTGCATAGCCAGGAAGGCTCAATCTATCTTCATAGTGCGACAACGGGGCAGTCCTCCATCTTCTTAAGCGCAGACGTGTTTGTAAGTCAGCCATTTTGTTTTAAGATCCGCTCCATCAAGCTATGGAAGTTTTAGAAAGTAAAAAGCTTCAATGATGACTGGTAGCTTTATTTGACATTTTCCCGTAGCTAATTTATCCATCTTTGATCCTTTAATGATGTTTTACAAGCCATAGTACAATTATTATTTAATTTTTTCGTAATTTGGCTCATTAAAAAAAAAAATATATATATATATATATATTTGTATCAGATTAGAACATTTGGTGATAACATTTTCTCATTCAAACAGAATGAAAAAGGCGCCTCCGACTATCAGCTGTCTGCTGATCGCAGATATGTGGCATTTATGAGTAACTACACAATGGTAAGACTTTTGCTATATGCGTCATTATCACTATAAAGTGCCTTCTGTGTGATGACATGTCATGACAACGGAACTTTTCCTGTCTTGACAGGTGTGGAGGCATTCATTCACAGCTTCGTACTCACTTTATGATCAAACTTTGAAGTAAGTACGCAGAGAGAGGTTGTATTTGAGATTTTTTTTCTTACTGTATTTTCATACGTCCTCTCAGAAAGTTTCTCGAACCTTCCAACCTACCTGAAGAAATCCAATATTTGGCTTGGGCGCCTGCAGGGAACAAACTGGTGAGTGCGATTGAAAACTCGCAATGTCAACTTTGGGCTGCGTGACGGATTAGTCAAACCTTGATCTGCCTTTTCCAAACACTTATGCCAACTCTCAACTATAAGGATGATTGAGTTGCCAACATTTGTTTTCTTTGGGATTTTCAGGCTTACGTTTGGAAGAACAATGTGTACATAAAGGCCAGCCCAGATTCAATGCCTCAGCAAGTGACGTTCAATGGCAAGGAGAATCAGATTTTGAATGGAATTCCAGATTGGGTGTATGAGGGTAAGTAAGATGTAGTTAGAAATAAATATGCACATATAAAGTACATACAGTAATTCTTGGTATCTTTCCATTAGAATCAACCACAAAGATCACAAAAGCAACTTGAAACTGACAAAAGTGATTGGAATTGTCTTTAATCCCTCATTATTGTTTGCCAGTTTCCAGTTAATTTTCTTTTACCGAAGACTGCTAACAATTATGCTGTAGCGTGAAACCGGCTTTTGCTGACTTCATTTAAAGCACATGTTTTTTGTTCCCCCAACCAGAGGAGATGTTTTCATCCAATCAGGGCCTCTGGTGGTCCCCAGGAGGAAAATATGTGGCCTACGTTGAGTTTAATGATACAGAGGTCCCGATTGTGGAGTTCTCATGGTACGGGGATCGTCAGTATTCTAGTACTGTTTCGATTCCGTATCCAAAGGTGGGTACCCAAACATTCACACATGACTATCCATATAGTCTGATTCCATTGAACCCTTAGCACGTATCTAAAGATGGGTACCCTAATCTCAATGTCAAGTGTTTTGTATTGCCGTCTTCAGGCAGGTTCCCCAAATGCAAATGTGAAGCTGTTTGTTGTGGACACGGACAACACAACAATGATCACTGAGGTCTTTGTTCCGGACACATTCAGCTCACAGTAAGAGAACCCTTCTGGCTATTAAAGTTACAATACGTGTCGGCTGAAAGTGACATTTTGCCATCTCTGGCCAAATAGGGAGCACTACTTGGCCACAGTGACTTGGGGGACTGACCAACGTCTTGCCGTACAGTGGCTAAAAAGGCTCCAAAACCACCTCATCCTTCAGATCTACGACCTGCAGGGCCCGATCTGGGTCCCAGTTGACGTACGAAATGAGCGGTGTGATGTTTCCACGTGATTGCGAGTCTTCAATAGTTAACTCACAATTAATCACAAATTTTATATCTGTTTAAAATGTATAATAAGATATTTTTTCTACTCTTGTTAACATAAAAGTGGGGGAAAAATGCTAAACTAATAGAAATATGGCTGCATCTTTTAGTCATTGATACAGTAATTTTATAATAATTCATAAAATTTTGTTAAAATTTAAAAAGATGTACTGTAGTGTAAAAAACGAGTGTGATATTGATTTGTGTTGGTAATTTTTTTCTGCCACTAGATGGCATAATTGTTATTGTAAGACGTTGGTGACAGCTCAGTGCATTTTTCTTTTCATATTAAGAGCTATCTAATCCTTACCATGAAGTAACTTGTTAAATTATGTACATTTTTAAAACTTTAAAATACAACTTGACCCCAGTCTCTACAAATATATGTATTATTATGAAATTTATTACTGCAGAATTTTGACATGGACGTGTCTGCTGCATTGCGACTGGAATTCCCCCAGTACAGGCTTTCCAAGTAAGGGCCGATTATTAATCGTGCGAGAAAAAAAAAATTGTGACATTAAAGGAACTTTAAAATAACTCAACATTAAAGCACTATCTTTTGAAATCCCTAATAATTACAAATAAAAAGCAGTTTAATGCTGCTACCAGTTGAAGTTGACTGAACTATTTTGCATCATTTTGCCCAAAAATATGTGTTAGCATTAACTCATTCACTGCCATTGACGGCTATAGACGTCAAAAATTCATTTGAACTATTTCTATTAGTTTTACATTTTTTTCCAACTTTTGTTAACAAAAGTATGCAAACCGAGAATTATTATTTTTTGTATTAAACCAGAAATAACATTTGTGATTAATCGTGAGTTAACTAGTGAAGTCCTGCGATTAATTACGTTTAAAAAATTGTAATCGCCCGACGCCCCTAATTGTTTACATTTTTTTTCTTTAAAAAAAAAGCATTATTAAAAATGTAAAGATTTTTATTTTATTTTTTTAAAGAAAATAAATTAGGGGCATTAAAATTTGCAATGTAATTAATCGCATGAGATCACTGGTTAACTCACGATTAATCCCAAATTTTATATCTTCTAGATATACAAAAAAATCTAGGTTTTCATACTCTTGTTAACAAAAAATGTAAAAAAAAACAACAACAACAAAAAAAAACTAAACTAATAAAAATAGTTAAAATGAAATTTTGACGTCTATAGCTGTCAATGGCAGTGAGTGAGTTAAGCTAGCTATACTGTAGATGAACAAATATTTATGTCAGAATTAAAACATGTCTTCCCTGTCTTGCTTTTTTTGTAGCGTCTGAACGTGGAAAGCTCCACTGGTTGGATTGGACGGGTAAAAATAACACAACTCCTATTAAAAACAGAGAGAATGATGTCATGCTAACATATTATGCTAACATATTTTTCTGGCTAGTTTTCTCCATCAGCTCCAGTTTTCGCCGAAGATAAGAAAAGTTTTTACTTGCTGATGAGTGACCCCAAAGGCTACAAGCACATACATCATGTTGTGGAGGTTGGCTAAGCAGACAAACTCATATGAAAGAATGTATTTAAGTATTAGAATGATATTTTGGTTAACTCTATGCTAACTTGTCCTTTGCAGGGCAACACCACAGCAATTACTACAGGAGAATGGGAAGTCATTGCCATTCAGAAAGTAACAGCAGATAGTGTGTGAGTAATTGATTTGCTATTCATTTGGTTGACGGGGATCCCTCGGGGAATAAAATACATATTTTACATTTGTTCATCTTTTAAAAGGTGATTGACGTTAGTCAGTTGCTACTATTTAGTGCGTAGTATGTCTCACAATTCTGAGGTTTGGCGTTCGAATCTCGGCTTCCTACGTGTTTTCTGCGCCAACTCCCGTTTCCTCCACATCTCCCAAGCATACACGTTTGGTTAATTGAAGTCTCTAAATTGCCCGTTAGTGTGAATGTGAGCTGGAATGGTTCTTTGGGTTGAAAATAGTGATACTATATTTTTCCATATTTTGTAAACTTCCATTAAAGGGTACTGATGTTTTAACACTCATAATATTCTGCAGATATTACTCTAGCAACCAAGAGGGAGGCAAACCCGGAGGAAGGAATAGTTATAGGTAAGGCCTTATTACACTATTGTGATTTATTTAAACAATTTTCTGCAACTTATAAAGCATGTGTTTGTTGTAGATGGACCAAGGACGAGGTCACGTGTCTAACTTGCAACTTGAGCGGTGAAAACTGCCAGTATAATTCTGCTTATTTCAGCCAGAATGCGAGATTCTACGTCATGAGCTGCCGTGGTCAGTTTGTCTTTTTTGTTTGGAATTTGTTCAAATATTGTCAAAGTGATTTCTCATTATTATTATCGTTTTTTTTTTCAAAGGGCCTGGCATTCCTTACAGTTCCCTTATGGATATCAAAGAAGGCAAAGGTGAGCGCTGCTAGCTAAATCAAGAGAAGGCAAAAAATAACTTTTATTCAATAATCTTCCATCTCTTTAATCATTAGAGTTGATGCGTTTGGAGGACAACAGCCAATTCGTCCAACTGATATCTGACATCCAAATGCCCACCATGCGTCGAGGAACTGTCAAGATTGCTGGATACAGTGAGTTTAGAATTTATTTAAAGACTGAAATATTTTACGCTTCAGTCATTTCAGTGAAGACTCATTTGTGAGTGCTTTTTTGTTCTTGTTTACGACAGATCTCTGGTACGAGATGTTTTTGCCACCAGGCTTTGATGAGTCCAAGAAGTACCCCTTATTGCTCGATGTGTAAGAGTGCATCACCAGCCCGGCAAAAAAAAAAAAAAAAAAAAGGAAACTTTGCCTCATAGATAAAAGCCCCTAATCAACCATACAGGTATGCCGGCCCCTGCAGCCAGAAGGTAGACTTTGCCTACAGCGTGAGCTGGTCCACATACCTGGCCAGCACAGAGAACATCATCGTCGCCAGCTTTGATGGGAGAGGCAGCGGTTACCAGGGCGACAAGCTAATGCACGAAATCTATAAACGTCTCGGGTCCTATGAGGTGGAAGATCAGATAACAGCAGCCAGGTAAGGATGCTAAAGGGTCAACAATCATTTCTTCTAATTCCACGACAAGGCCTTAACTAAATTTCTCTTTTAGGGAATTCATCAAAATGGGATTTATTGACAAAGATAGAGTTGCTATATGGGGATGGGTGAGTAGTCCAACTAGCTCATGTTTAAGCCACTTTGCACCTCATGGGACTCTAATTAGTTTTTTGTGTGTGTCAGTCTTATGGTGGATATGTGGCTTCCATGGCCCTGGGATCCGGAAGTGGAGTCTTTAAATGTGGAATGGCAGTCGCTCCGGTCTCCAAATGGGAATATTATGGTATTTTGCATTTTTCTATTTATTTTCTATTTACAGCGTTGACATTATAGTAGTCACCCTCTCCATTGCGAGGTTCTGTTCCAGATTACGCCCACAACCAGTGAAATCCGTGATAAAGAAATACCCTAATAAATACCAAAAATACAATAATAATTTAAATACTCCCTAAGCATGTTTTTATCACATATACAGCACTTAATTTATTTTAAGGTCTTTAAGCATAATTTCAAAATAATGCAAATGCATTTAAAGCTACTGAACGCAATTATTATTATTTATTATTATTATAAATTAAATTTGGAATTGCTACTGCCACCTGTGGCCGGAAAATGAAACTGCATTTTCCCTTCTTCAAGTACACAATGCGCACATGACGTCACACCCGCAGACAGAGGGCGGGCAATTTGAACCCGAATCCAGTCTGAAAACTATTGGCCAGAGGCTTGCAGGAGTTCCCATTATGAACAGTTAAAATGTTAATCTACTAATTGAAAAATTGTAATAAAGGGTCAAATAAAAAGGCTATTGTAAAGATATTTGGGGGCAAATTGCTACAAAGTGTCGCTTTAAACACATATGATATATTGAAAGAAAAAGAAAACATTGTAAAAACAGTGCAACGATCACACTGTTTACAGTAAACTGATCCCGCGTTTCCAAACTAACAAATTTATCATCTCATCAAAAATTAGGCTGTGCTGAAATACTTCCTGTTTTCATTTTTCTTCTTTCAAACTGTACACTATCTCAAACTAAAAAGTGTACCACCATCTAGTGGTACACAGTGGAATTTAACACACTATATGAGAGACCAAAATAAAGTTGATTGCACACATTTTTTTTAACAAATCTGCAAAACAGCAAGACCGCAAACCTAAAATCCGAGATGCAGGCAGGGTTTCCTATATCACAATACTGTACATCAAATTTCAACAGTTGCTCCAGTTTTTCTTTCTTTCTTTCTAGATTCCATCTACACGGAGCGGTACATGACAAAGCCAATGGACAATCCAGTAGCCTACAGTGTAAGTCTGCAAGCGCACCTTTCAGTTGAGTAGCTACAGTACGTGTTCACATCCAATCCCATTTTGAGCAGAACTCAACAGTTACTGCACGAGCCAAGAACTTCCATTCAGTGCAGTATCTTCTGGTTCACGGAACAGCTGATGGTGAGTCATTTTATTTGAAAGCTTATTTTTAGATGCATTGAAATGTGCTGGGGGGGAACTAAAGTAAAATAAAGCATTTATGAAACCCACATACAAAAAAAAGGTATATATATATATATATGTGTGTGTGTATATGTATATATATATATGTATATGTATTTAAAAAAGAAAAGAAAAAAAACATTTATTAAATTTTTTTAAATTGATTTGTTGGATTTAAAAAAAAAAAAAAAAAAAGGAGAGCAATGATGATGTCAAATCGAATGAACAATACTGAGCTCTCCTGAAAAAAAATAAAAAAAATAAAAAAAATAAATAAATAAATAAAAAATAAAAGCAAACTTTCTCTAAAAACTCATTACAACTAGCTAAATTTATAAAAACAAAAGTCAAAATGAAATAGAAATGGTCTATAATGACAAATCCAAAACTATTTTAACCCTGGACCAAAGTACTTAAATTCGAAAGATCAAAATGCTTACTGTTGTTTTTAAACTAGCTACCAGCTACATTCTTGTCCTCATTTTTTCAAACAAAATCCAAAAGACCCATTTGATTGTTTTTGAGTGTGTAACGCGAGCAAGCCAAGGCAAATCTAAATTGTCCGTAGTAACCACCCCCGCCCCGGTTGACTTAACACAACAAAGACAGTTTTATATAACCCATCCTTGTGCGGTTTTCACTTTCTAGACAACGTGCATTTCCAGCAGGCAGCTGAGATCTCGGAAGCTCTGGTGAACGAGCAGGTGGACTTTGAAGCGATGGTAAGCGAACCAACCATGCAGGATGTCAAAATTCAATTATCAACGTGTTGATATTCAACTCTCCAGTGGTACACGGACAAGAACCACGGCCTTCCCGGTTCCGCCTATCAGCACGTCTATACCCACATGAGCCACTTCCTGCAGAGGTGCTTTGCATAAAGTCTACTGGATTAGCACTTCAGAAGTCCTGCACGAAGCAGACTGTATATCAAATGTTTACCAGTTTGGTTGTTGAAACGATTACTGTAATTTAAATGCAAGCCAACATTGTAACATTCGTGACAAAAAATGTGAAGACGAGCACTCCACAACTCAGAACTGCTATCCAGTTAAAGAAGCAATGACTACTGAAGTGACTGTTAAATTATTTGGATGTTACGTTAGCTTGTGTATATGAACTCGGGTTGCCCAGATTTCCACTTAAGTATGCTACACGATCGGTAGGCATTATAACTCATTCACTTCCAGCCATTTTCATTAAGCAACCCCCTTCACTCCCGGCAGTTCTACTGGATTTTGACTGATTTTGCAAAACCCACAGAATATTGTGTTCTTATGCTATAAAAACATGGAACCTACCAAAAGAAAGATTAGAGTCTCTTCTTTCATCGGGAAAAATGATAAATGATATAAATTCTATTTCTATCTGTTTCCGTTTTGCAGCAATTAGCATTAGGGTATATCTAAGTTTCATCATTATTCACAAATCTGTTGAAAACTGTTGGGAAAAGAGCTTTTTGCAACATGGCCCTGGTTGATCTCTGCCACTGGCTGGCCATTTTTGTAATTACTACCATTGCTTCAACCAATCTCTTCAGTTCAGAGGCTGCATCAAAGCCTGTATGCTAGCATAACAAAAAAAAAAACATAAAAAAAACATATAAATAGGCTACGTCTTTGGGAGCATGGTCATATTTAAAATGGAACATATTTATATGTTTTTGGGAGCAAATGAGATTATGTGATGTGTAACAAAATAAAGTTTTTTTAATCTTTTTTTTTTGAGAGCTGAGTATTTTTTTTGTTTTTTTTTGAGAGAGAGAGCTCAGTATTGTTAAATGTAGCCGCAAGGGAGCACAAGCCTGTATGCTAGCATAACAAAAAAAAAAACATAAAAAAAAACATATAAATAGGCTACGTCTTTGGGAGCATGGTCATATTTAAAATGGAACATATTTATATGTTTTTGGGAGCAAATGAGATTATGTGATGTGTAACAAAATAAAGTTTTTTTAATCTTTTTTTTTTGAGAGCTGAGTATTTTTTTTTTTTGAGAGAGCTCAGTATTGTTAAATGTAGCCGCAAGGGAGCACAAGCCAGAGTCTTCTTGTGCTGGTCCCATGCCCGGATAAATACAGATTGTTGTGTCAGGAAGGGAATCCGATGTAAAACTTCGGCCAAATCAAACATGCGAATCAGATATATAACTTCCATACCGGAGCGGTCGAGACCCGGGTTGACAACGACCGCCATCGGTGATGTTGACCTATAGGGTGCCGGTGGAAACTGGACTACTGTTGGTCGAAGAAGGAGAGGAGGAAGGTGTGTTTGTAGGAAGAATAGGAAGAAAAGGAAGAGGAACACCAAGAGTGTAGGACTGAGAGTAGGGACTTTGAATGTTGGAACAGGTAGAGGTAGAGAGCTGGTTGACATGATGCAGAGGAGGAAGGTGGACATATTGTGTGTTCAGGAGACCAGGTGGAAAGGGAGCAAAGCTAGAAGTTTAGGAGCAGGGTTTAAGTTGTTCTATCATGGTGTAGTTAGGAAGAGAAATGGAGTAGGAGAGTTATTGTGAGGGAGGAGAACATCCTGGAGGTAAAAAGAGTGTAAGATAGAGTGATGAGCCTGAAGCTAGGAATCAAAGGTGTGATGATGAATGTTGTTAGTGGGTATGATGCAGGGCAACCCTAGAAGTGAACTGGTCGGTGCTGGATTTTTATATATATATATATATATATATATATATCGTGTGTGTGTGTGTGTGCAAGTTTGTGCTCATGAATTCACCTGAAACCAGTCATAAAGTTGCCAGGAGACCAGAGGAAGGATCAAAGAAAAGAAAGATGAAACAAAGTGACATCCAGCACCGACCAGACACCACCTACTTCCCACAGAGTTACAAGCCAGAATCTTTCACTAACCCCAGAACCATCAAAATTCCAACAAATTAGGGAGACCTCAACAGACCAAAGGGAAGACTGAAGAGAGGAAGGAAGGATAGAGAAAGCAGAGTGAGATCCACAAACACCAGCCTCCACCGATTCAACGACCAGAGGGCGAAGCAAATTCTGTTTGATTTTCGGTAGAAGCTGGTGTGGCGGATCTGGCATGGATGAGAACCTCCACCAAAGAGGGGAGCCGTCGACCCGGCCAGGACAGGGCAAGCGCAACCCCCCCCCCCCCCCCCCCAGGGCTCCCCAGGCCGCGGCAGCGCCAGGGCACAACCCCCGGGCCTGGCAGGGGGCCACCGGCCAGGGAGCAAACCCAGGATCCCGGAGATGGCCCATCTTTAAGTCGGACAAAGTGACAAGCTAGCGCCTAAGAGGACGGACACAAAGCCGATGAGACGGATCACTGACATTCCTAATAAAAAGAATCCTCAATGTTTCCGACACACAGATGTTAAATGCCACCCAATCTCACCCATTTTTTAAACAGGAACTGACCAGGATCAAATCGTCAAATATTGACTCACTGTGTCCACAATCAAACCCACACACGCTTACGGTAGCTGTTCACTAGAAGTGTGGAGTTTATTTGTTTAAACTTCGCACCCTAGCGCCATTTGGCATCACGCGCCAATGGCTTTCCTGACAAATGGGTCGAGAGTAATTGGCGGGCCGTACATAGGGTAGAAGCCATCCCACCTGAGCAGATCCACCTTGAGCTATTCACGCGCTACAGGCAAAGACGGGAAGTAGTCCAGGAACTATCGTCGTTATTCTGAAAGAGGGAAAAGGTGAGCTGCATTTTAGTCAACTCGTCTTCACAGATGGTGCGAGCTTTAGAGTACTTACTGTATATGTGTGGTTCTGGTTCTAAGGGACAGGTCGTAGCAATGACAAACATCCGCTCCCTGGCTGGCCTGCTCGTCATCCTCAGCTTTGTCCAGAGTAGCCGGCAGGCTCCTCTTCAAGACATCTCAAGGTACAAGCCCAACAGGGTGAGAATACATTTGTCTCGGTGTCTTTGTAAAGGACATGTTCTTCCTCCTCAAGCTCAGAGACGGACGATGATTTAGCGAGGAGACATTCTGAGGGAACCTTCTCCAACGACTACAGCAGATATCTTGAAGACCGGATACCTCAGGACTTTGTTCGGTGGGTGATGAACAACAAGCGGGGCCCCGGGTTAGTGGTCTCTTTATACAAATTATGACTTGTTCTCATGTGACAATTCATCACGTTGGGTTATATTTGCTGAATGTAAGAGCTACCAAATATCAAATATGAGTATTAAAAAAAAACGTAATACTTTGGATTGGAGTCACTTTGGACTAACTTAATTTAATCATGTCTTACCACTTGAAGCGATTTTAAACTGGTTCAACAATTCTCTTTTTAGAGTGTGAGTTTCAAACTCGCATGCTAACCTGAATGTATTGCTTGAACTTCGCTCCAGCAGCTTCTCAAACCATCAGAAGTAAGTTGAAATAAAGAAATTAGCTTCCTTGTTAGCGCAGAGACCGCATATCGACGACTGTAGTGGGCTAACACTGGGGGTTCTTCAATTTTAATATCCAGGGATGTTTTTCACTTCCTTCTACCCCTAAATGCCAAATGCCATAGGAATTAAAAAGTTAAATAACAAGTACATATTTTTATGCAAAAATGATATACTCCAAAATGTGGATGAAGTTTTTTTTTCGGGGGCCAATCAGATTTCAGTCTCTCTGTGTTGCCATGTCAAGCTAATCTGCTCAGGACTTTCAGGATCAATTGTGATGGCCAATGTCACCTGACTAATTCTTTAACAAGTCAGATTTCAAATTTGACCTAGCAGTACTGTCACATTATTAGATATACAGTATGATGATTTTTAACTGATCTAGATTGTCTACATGGCCCAGTTTGATGCAGTTATTTTGCGTTTCTTCATCGTATTGATGGTTTTGCATCAGGTATTAAGGCGGATTATGTTTATTGTATTATTTCGAAAGCGTGTAATAGCAACATACAGTATATGCGTGTAAAGTATTTTTGTCCACTTGGGGTCATTATACTCACATTCTTCACTGTAGAATCTGTGACGGTGGATGCGTATCATTCTTGTAACGTGCAAAGTAAGCCAATGAGGATGTCCAGTTGGCCGGCTGGTAACTGCTTTTAGAATTAGCCATCGGTGCATAGAGTGACGGCGTCAGTTTGGCTAAAAATGTGCCACTGTGGCTGTTTCCATTCTCCTTATAGCCTAAATATTGATTACAGTTCGCTCGAATAACTAGTGGTGGTAGGTTAAATAATTAGGCAACAATGTTTATTTTACAGTAGAAGTGCAGTTGTGTAAATTAAATTAGTTGTAGTTTGCAATTAGGCACATTTCGTTTTAGCTTCTTTTATTATGTGTGAAATGAAATGATCTGAAATTTACAACGGTGTATTAGGGCCACATATAAATAAATAAATAAATATATATATATATATATATATATATATATATATATATATATATTTATTTAAAAAAAAATGTGTGTGTGTGTGTGTGTGTGTGGGGGGGGGGTTAAAGTGGCAAATTTGCGACTTTATAAGTGGCAGATTTGCGAGAGAAAATATCTCATAAACTTGCAAGAAATACACCTCTAACATAAGGATTTGTTGGTGGTTAATGGAACACTCTTTATAAAACGAAAAGGCAGGATGGAGACCGATTTTTTCTTCATTTAAACTTTACTCGTCGTACTCGGCAGCTAGAGCGACAACACTTCCTGATCCCCTATCAGCTGACTAACACTAACCAATCAGAAGCTAGCATACTTGAGGTAAATGCAAGTGAGGCGTCTTTCTCGCTGGCAGGACTCAATGCTTCAAAGTGTGAATGCTTAACATGATATGGTTAAAGCCATTAACTATCTCCTCATGAAAACCCGACCGAAATTTATTGGCACAAAAATCCGAGTATCACGCTATGTGTATTTCTCGTTAGTTTCTGAGAATTTTTCCTCGGAATATTACCCCCCCCTCTATATTTATATGTGGCCCTAATACGTCGTCGTACAAACTTTGTACATTTTCTTGCTTGGTTCAGGCTTAGTAGAAAGTAGGCCATAATGCACATTTTGATTTATGATAAAAAAAAAAAATCGAAATGTATCTGATATATAGCTAAATACGAGTTTGAGATGCACTTACAGAACATTGCTGTCTTGTTCCCAGCTCCATGGAAAGGCGCCACGCCGAGGGGACGTACACCAGCGACGTGAGCTCGTACCTCCAGGACCAGGCCATGAAGGACTTCGTCGCGGGGCTCATGTTTGCACAGACCCGAAGAGAGTAGGGGAACTTCCTGCTTCTTTGCGTTCCTCCAGTGCCTGATTCCACTGGGACAACACCTCGGCTGCATTGTCCTGCTCCCTTCACCTTTGACCTTAATGTCCCTTTTTCCTGCAACAATAAATCACATGAACGCGTTGAGTGGCGTGAAGAGAAGTTGCATTTTACAAGGATTAGCTTCTTCTTTAGCATCACATAAGTAGCTTCAAATACATACTGACGACATGTTCACATTGAAATCTAGCAGCTTCAAAGTCATATAGCTTTCATAACTATTATGAAATTAGTATCCAGTATACATTCATTCCTTCATTTGCCTGACACCGGGCAGGTAGCGTGGTTTCAGTTTTCACTGAATCAGAGTGGAAAAGCTTGTCTGTCTCTATATGGGATCGGCTCAGTGGTATAGAAAGTTGATGCTTTGTAAATCAGAATCAGCATAAAATGTGTTTGTTTTTTCCCCATCCAAGAGCACAAACAACTCTCAGAAAGTATTTGTACGGATAACAAGAAATAATTACTGTTGACTGCATATTTTCCGAACACCATAGGAACTAAAATTAGTTTCCTGTGGTGTTATATTGAACTGAAAATGTGCATTTAAATCATCAATATTAGTTACACAATTGACATTAAAAAAAAAAAGAAAAAACACAAATCCGGACACCTTATGGGCCAGTAATGAACCCGTAATGGTTTCCATGGTGTACATGTACCCAGATGGGGCGTCAATCTGCGGGCTCGGGGTTTCAACCGGAGAAGGCACGTGGACGGAAGCTTCACCAGCGACGTGAACAAAGTCCTGGACTCCATGGCGGCCAAGGAGTACTTACTCTGGGTCATGAACTCCAAGTCTTCAGGGGGAGAGGTAAAGATGACTCAGTAGTTGCCTTGGCCAACTCGCACCATCCTAGCGTGATGCTCTGTTTATTCCAGTGAGAAGACAAACCGACCGCCGAGGACGAGCGCTCTGTGAGGACGACGCAAGAAAACAAATATAAGGAACAGAAAGCCATACAAAAAAAAAAAAAGCAGATTCTTCCATTATTTTTTCTACACATTTAAATTATTTTCTATTTATAAAAAGTACAAAAAAAAAGCATGCTCTGCAAAATAAATGTTTTTTCATTGAGCGTCCGCATTATTTTACATTACGATTGCATATATAGTAGATGACAACAATTTTGTTGCTGTTGTGCAAGACTGACGGTACTCACTACTCAACTCGAACAATTGCATCCAATTCAAAGAAATTCCAACATGAGCATAGAATGATACAGTAGATAAGATACAGTGGTGCCTTATGTACGATACATTGTTACTTTATAAAATAAGATTATTAATAGAATAGAATGCTAAGAATGGAACAATCTAGGCAGCATGTTTAATTCATTGTGACCCCTTTGTGGTGTGCATGGCTCGGCCACCGTGGGGCAGTATAACACCGTCATGAAGACGCAGAGGAATTACTATGGCCCTGTCCCAATAACCACACGACACCGTACGCTCCTCAACGTTGCGTAACACGAAAAAGAGGTGCACAAAGTGTCCGAGAGCGCAAGGTTGCAAACGTGCAAAAATTGTGGGACAGTGCGTGTGGTGTCATCGACTTGCGCCACTGTGGTTGATCTGCGTCTTTAAACATCACGGCAGCGGTTGTTTTGGCAATTTTGCTGTTTAAAATGATATCAAAACTGCAATAAAGTAGCAGTAAAAACCACAGTCGGTGGCAGATGTGACTCCACGCTTGATTTCCGCCCCGGAACGAGCTGCGGCACATGCGCAGGAGCTCGCTAAGTACACTCACAGAAATATTTCAAGCCTAACCAGGACTGGATAGAGGCCCGCCGCCAACCCAATTCCTGACCAACCTTAGCTACCACAAAGCTCTACCGCTGATGTTTATTTGTTCAGTTTTCTCTCTATATTTAAATGGATTAATGGGCTGCTCCCTCTAAATTGTGGGCCGGTCTCATGGGGTAAAATGGAGGGAAAAAATAATTGAATAGCACCACGTCGGCCCTAAAAGACATCGGCCCACCGGGCATCTGCCCTAATGCCTGATGGCCAGTCCAGCCCTGAGCCTAATTTAAGATTTATGTAAATTTTTTCACGTGACAATTTCTTTTTTTTTCCAAAGATAATTTTAACACAAACCGACCAAATAAACCTTATATGATACATACCTCTTTGACTGCCAGACGTTTTCAGAAAAGGGATGTCGCCAGTGCCAGCCGATTTAAGCATTTTGACTGATCTTTCAAGGTCCACAGAAAATTATATGTTTGGACTATGGAAACACACATACTACCAAATGAAACATTGGACTCTCATCTTTCATCAGAAAAAAAAGTTTGTTTCTACCTTATTCCGTTTCTGAGTAATCAACAATAGAAAATGGTTAGTTTCACCTCTGTTTTGAAACAAACGTCTTTTAACGTCTTTGGCACTCCTCCATAGGATTTTACTAAACGTTATTTAACGTTTTTGGCAGTCAAAGAGATACTCATAAGTCTAATAAAGCAATATTTATTTGAAATGCATAATCCTCAGGTTTACGTATTTAGTATTAAAAAAGTGTAATTTGTTTTTTATATTTTTACATTTTCTGGATGTCTGCATTCAATTTCATCCCAAAAACATAAAATGTTTTTAAAAAAAATAAAAATGGGAGGGAAAGTGGACATAAGTGTTTTTTCACGTAGCAGTATATTTATCATGTATAGGTAACCTGATTATTATGCAATTCAAACAATACAAACTGACTATTTATTTAAAATAAATATTCTCATTATTATTTAGAGTAATTATACTTTATTAATACTAAATACATAAATCTGAGGATTATGCATTTTAAATAAATGGGCTATATTAGACTAATAAATTTGTATCATATAAGGTTTATTTGGTCGGTTTGTGTTAAAAGTATCTAAAAAATTGTAAATGGGAATTTGTCATGTAAAAAAAAACATACAGTAATTCTTAATTTTAGGCTTGGAATATCTCTGTAAGTGCACGGCAACTACACTATAAAGCAATAAATAATACGAGTAAAATAATAATAGTACTTGTATACTTACACTTGAAAATACATTTTTTAGCAAAGGCACAGAAATTACCATCAAACGCCACCATTTTTCCACTATTCTGGTCAAATCTGCAAAGAATTGTGGGTAATACACTTTGAGGCCTGCAACAGGGGTGCGAAGTGAGCTTTGAAGAACTGGACACCAACTGGAACGTGCAACTGATGAGCACAAGAGTGGAAGTGTGAGTATTGGGACTCCAGGCCTGTGACTCCGTAAACTCCAAAAATATTCATCTTTTTCTTTTTTGAGGATAAACCTGCAGAACGACTGCTCATATCTTGAAAAACGTATAACAGGTCATTTGTATCTCAAAGCACCACTCTGGATATAGAAACAACACTCTCTTTGGTTCATCTTCTAACTACTGCTCCAAAAAAAATCTTGCGTGATTTTGAATGCTCTCCTGCTTTAATTTTTATTTTTTTTTATAATTGAAGACAATGTGCAGTTTTTTTCCTCCTGATAGGTGACCTTTCGATGTTCAAGGGCAAAGGTAGACATGAGTGGGGAAAAACAACAACATAATTTTGTGTATGTTTATTGAAATGCATATAGACACTCTTGATCGAATCCTTCGCATTCTGCTGAACAAAACAACAATTCAACAACAAATTGGAACTGATTACTTGACAATCTCCAGTCAAATTGCTAACCAAACACACATGGCTATCATCTATCAAAGTTTTAAGGCAAAAAATATATATAAATAAAATACACACAGATGCAGTCAAAATATGTGATATTGATATAATTTTGACCTCTTATTTGTTTGTCTAAGCATCCGACATTGGGAAAGAAACATCTACATCAGAAAAATGCCTACTTGGACATCATTTTTAGGACTATATTAGTAACACTGAATAAAATATAGTATGTATTATACATTGTTAAGACTGTTCAGCTCATATTACAGGTGGCCCTTTGCAGAAAAAAAGTGTTATTGCATCCCTAGAAGTACTAATGGTGTCTTTAAAAAAAAGGATTTTGAACACAACACAGAAGACAGCGTAGGTCCGTGGATGACACGTACTGACAGCGGTAAAGATTTTTGTACAAGCCACTCCAAAGATCAGCAATGGTGAACAAAGAGAAAAAGACCAAGTAGCAATTTGCCAAAGGATGCTAAAATCATGTGCTACCTTGAACAACATGAAGAATAAAAACAGCTGTAACATCACCAAAAAAAAAAAATCATATACAGAATATATAGTATGTGAGATTGAATATAATATGTTCCCCAAAAAAGATTTGCTTTAGACACACTTTTCACAGAAATCCTAAATTCTACAATAATGTCCATCACATGTTTAAGTATTTTCACAATTTAGCTGAGGCAGGATTTTAAAAATGTTGCAGGTTTTGCGAAACATACAAAATACAATTCAACATTTTTCAAAAGGTGTCCTTTAGTTGGCCCGTTTTGTTGCTGGTTTCACACAAATGTGCACTGAATCTTTAATATAGTCACCTATGTTGTTTCTAATTTCATGTTTTATTCACAAGTTGAACACGACACACATAACAAAAAAAAAAAAAAAGTAGTGTATCACACACAGTACAAAGATGGTGGAGTGTGGCACAGTTTTTTTTTTTCTTCGTCAATGAACAAAACAGACAGAACGATGGCATTGTCTGCCAGTGAGTGTCATCACAAACTTGTCTCCCGGTCCAAGCTCTTGCCGTGCCTCCGACGCTTGTGGCGCTTCTCAACTTTCTTGGGTAAACTAAACAGGTGGGGAGCGGGATGGGGGGGATGCGGAAGGATAACATATTGAAATACCAGAAAACAATATTTTTTTTTGTAAATACAAAAGGAGGCTGAGGAAAGGAGCAAATGCATTGATGACTATATCACTGGATAATTGAGCGGCGCTATCGCCGCATCGCAAGATATCGTGCAAACATGCCCCCTAGTGGCTGTGAGGAGCATAGGTGTGACAATGGAGGAATCGGATTGGATAGCTAGATAGATGATAGTCAGAACAGTGGATGGACGGATAGCTAGCTAGCTACATAGATATAGAAAGAGATGATAAACTAAATGGTCAGATCATTAGGAGCGTCATAACCAGTGGTAGGAATAACGGCGTTAGGTAACTCAGTTTTTTTTTTTTTCCATAAACGGACGAATCTAACTAATTATTCTCCCCATATTTGAAACGCTGTTATCGTTATTGTATGAGAAATGTGTTGCGCTACAATTTATTTATTAGATTCAAGGCTCGAAGTAAGCTTAAGTTCGAAGTAAGTTAGATGCACTGTTGTTGTCGGACCTCGTCACAATAAAAGCGTCTTGAAAGCTGAAACGTATAGTGACTTTTATTTTGGAGGTGCCGCAGGAAACGTGTCACGGCGTGACGGACGGGTCGTCCTTCTTCCTTCTGGACCTTAAGGCTTAGCATATTTTTGCAATTTAGCAAAGAGTCCACGTCCTCGCCTGGAACTGGTTTGACATCTTTGACAAGAGTGACATGAATCAAAAATAACAGTCGAGATTTGCCCAAAAACGGCCGCCATGAGGAGCCATTTGTTGACAATCATGATCCACCAAGAGAAATCATGAAGGGACTGGCTAGGACTGTCTACAAACTACCTATAGATGAGCCACAAATCACCATCTAGCCAGCATTTATTTGATTTCTATTATTATTCTGATTGCTGTAGTAACTGGCAGCGGTAGAACAAACATTACCACTCTAAATTTACTGAGTTATTATTATTATTATTATTATTATATGATGTGTCATATTATGGATTGAGTCATAAATTCTCACAAAAATAAATGAAAACACCCTATATAGCCTGGACGTAATTTTAATTCCTTGTATAAAAATATAATAATAATAATAATAATAATATATTTAAAAAAAATCCAAATTGTTTGATATCAAACTTTTTTTAAGTAGTGAAAATTGTTACTTTGCCTGGTAATGAATTACTTTTATTATGAAGTGATTCAATTACTAACTCAGTTACTTTTTTAAGCAAGTAATGAGCAACTACAACTAATTACTTTTTTAAAGTAACGTACCCAACACTGGTCATAACACATTGACACCAATGCTATTCGTTAGCCAATTAAATGCATTTTTGCATCATGTGTTAGCGTTCTGCTAATGGACTTTCTTAGGAAGTTATATGGCTGTTTTGAAGAGAACCAATAAACAGCGAGAAGCTTGTTTTTTGAACAACTGCTGCACGTCGTGACGTGAGTTGAGTTCACTGCGACCATACAACACTCGTATTGCAAAAACTGAAAAAAGAAAAGTCGGTTGAGCGACAACTTGTATCTCAAAAACCCGTCGTACGGCTAACGGGTAAAATGGAGCGCCTACTGTATTCTTCCAAGCACGCAAAGGGCAAACATGCACGGCCAGCACAAAAGCATGCGTGCCCAGGCCAAGTGTGTCCTCTTTCAAACCCCCCCAAAAAAAACATTCATTGGAGATGACTGGGTCAAAACTTGCTAACCCTAAACAAGCAAGAGGACAAGACTCACCTTTGGCTTCTCAGCTTCTGAGAGGTTAGGAAGGGGAGCTTGATGGGTGGAATGAGGCAGAGGGAGGCAATGCAGGAGATTCTATGTTAGTCTACTGGCTGGACAACCATTAGGACAGGGCTTCTCATAAGTCATGTTCACGCACACGTTTGATTTAAAATACAATGAAAAAAAGCTCCACAGTCATAGAAAGTTCATTTAACTAAATGTAATCATGTGGAACAGTTTAACTCTTTGACTGCCAAAAACGTTAAATAACGTTTCGTAAAATCCTATGGAGGAGTGCCAAAGACGTTAAAAAACGTTTTTTTCAAAACAGGTGAAATTAACCATTTTCTATTGTTGATTACTCAAAAACGGAATAAGGTAGAAACAAACTTTTTTTTCTGATAAAAGATGAGAGTCCAATCTTGTTTTGGCAGTATGTGTGTTTCCATAGTCCAAACACATAATTTTCTATGGACCTTGAAAGATCAGTCAAAATGCTTAAAATCGGCTGGCACCCACGGCATCCCTTTTCTGAAAACGTCTGGCAGTCAAAGAGTTATAGTGACTAGAGTAAAAGGGGGTGCTGGGGGAGGCACCTATGTGTGTTGTGAAGTGAGGAGCAAAAATCATATTTCAGTATAAGTTAACGAACAAAAACGAAACCAGCTGACGAAGACAAAAGCGTTCAAAAAATCTTTTTCAGTGGCCGAAAACAGTACGGACACGAACCACTTGAACCTAAACATACCATCCCCACACAACAATGAGAAAATTAGATTTTAAATAATAAACGTGAGATTCACCCAAAAACAATATTCTCTCTTTTGTTGCTGTTGTTTTCGAGGGCATACCTTTTAGCAGCTGGATCCTTTTCTACGGGGTTCACACTCTTCCAAACGTTCCCAAAGGAACCTTTCGACATCTCGTCAGTGATGTTCACTGTAGCTGGGTCGCCCCTTCAAGTACATGAAAAAAAAAAAATTGGATTTGAAATAATAAAGATACCCATAGAGGAGGGAGCTTCAGTGTTACAAAATGACTTCTAAACTTACTTGTAGTGCGCCTCAAGTGGAACCTGCACAATGCCTTCTTCTTCGACAATAATACTGTGTTCCTCCTGAGGAGAGACAGAACATAAAGGAATCGCTGTCCTCTTCACGATACAGATGGAATCGGACTTTCAACTACAAATGACTTCACATTGTCCTTTATCAGCTTTATGTATTGCCGCACCTCTTGTGCAGCATCTTCGAGCTTCTTTTTCTTCCACTCCGGCATCAAGTCATCCAACCAGCTCAGTTCTCTCTTCGTGAAGATGAAGTCCAAAAGCTTACGGATGAAGACGAGTGCCAAGACCTTGTACAACATAAATACACAAAACACACTGGATGTAATATTCAATAGCCACCAAAGGTTCAATGACGCTCTTAGGATATATGAGTTATGTATTTATTTATTTATTTTTACCATCATTGGGAAAACTATGGCGGCCCTGGAGGTCTTGATGACCCACAGCAGCACCAAACAGCTGAGCTGGATGATGGTGAAGAGGTGCACCTTCCTCAGTGGAACGTGGCGAAGGTAAATGAAGTCAGGCTGATGTTTGGCCGGCATCCCAAACAATCTGAGACGGTCAAAGAACTGTAAACAGAGAGGTCGGGTACAGAAAGTCACATTTTCTCAAAAACATCATGTATCCATTTCTATCTATCTATCTATCTATCTATCTATCTATCTATCTATCTATCTATCTATCTATCTATCTATCATCCATCCATCCATCCATCCATCCATCGACCCTAAAACCCACCCGCCCACTCGCCGACCCATCCATCCATCTATTCACCATCCATCCATCCATCCATCCATCCACCGACCCATCCATCCATCCATCCATCCATCAACCATCCAACCCAACCAACCAACCAACCGTCGACCCATTCATCCATCGTCCCTCCAACCCACCCGCCGACCCATCCATCCATCCATTCACCATCCATCTATCCATCCATCAACCCTGCAACCCACCCGCCGACCCGTCCATCTATCATCCATCGACCCTCCAACCCACCCGTTCATCCACCATCCATCCATCCATCCATCCACCGACCCTCCAACCAGCCGACCCATCCATCCATCCATCCATTCACCATCCATCTATCCATCCATCCATCCATCGACTCTGCAACCCACCCGCCGACCCGTCCATCCATTATCCATCAACCCTCCAACCAACCCGCCCACCCGTCCATCCATCCATCCACCGACCCTCCAACCAGCTGACCCATCCCTCCATCCATTCACCATCCATTCACCATCCATCTATCCATCCATCCATCCATCCATCGACCCTGCAACCCACCCGCCGACCCGTCCATCCATCATCCATCGACCCTCCAAACCACCCGCCCACCCGTCCATCCACCATCCATCCACCGACCCTCCAACCAGCCGACCCATCCATCCATCCATTCACCATCCATCCATCCATCCATCCATCCAGCCGACCCATCCATCCATCCATTCACCATCCATCTATCCATCCATCGACTCTGCAACCCACCCGCCGACCCGTCCATCCATTATCCATCAACCCTACAAAGCACCCACCCACCCGTCCATCCACCATCCATCCACCGACCCTCCAACCAGCTGACCCATTCATCCATCCATTCACCATCCATCTATCCATCCATCCATCCATCCATCCATCCATCGACTCTGCAACCCACCCGCCGACCCATCCATCCATCATCCATCGACCCTCCAACCCACCCGCCCACCCGTCCATCCACCATCCATCCACCGACCCTCCAACCAGCCGACCCATCCATCCATCCATTCACCCATCCATTTAAAGAAAAAGTATATTCAATATTATTGTACATCAGCCGCTGTAATATTATGCACACTTTAACATCAACACTGTGCTTAAACATAGGAGAAAAAAATAATGTTATTAGGTAATGATTTGGCTAATTTGGACTGCAAAAAAAAAGTGAAAGAAAAAGGTGGACTTAAACATTTAAAAAAAAAAAACTCTTAAAGGTCAAATGCAAAGTTATTGAACTTAAAAGTTAAATAAGACTGAACTGTACTTATGTCATGATTCTTTCACATGCCACTAGAGGGAGCCCACATGCCACACTTTGAGATGATATTTTGGCTGTAAAAAAAACCCCAACAACAAACGAACATAACAAAAACATGTCTGAAAGACTCTCACAGCTCACCTGGATGCCTCTAAGTGAAGACGCCCCCATGTAGAGAAACACTCCATACAGCACAGGCATCGGGATGAACTAGAATTCAAACCCAGACAAGGAATTTGGGAGCTCTTCATATCTACACAGCATGTATTTATGTGTCTATTTGACTGACCTTCAACACAGAGGTCATAAAAACAGAGCAGCCCATTAGGGTGAAGATCATGAGGCCAGTAAAGCGCTGCTCGTGGATGCCCAGGAACTTGGGCTGCTCTCCCGGTGCAGAGCATTCGGACTCCAGCTTCAAGCTGTTCACGTGAGAGATGGAAAGCACGGTGGCGGCCACGAACCACGGCAAGCCCATCACAGAGCACACGCCCAGCATCACCCCGACCACGAACAAGTCCAGGTGGTAGCCGCAGCCTTTCTGAAAGACCGCAAACGACACCAGCACATTTTAACTGCAAGTTCAAGAACCTCTTCTGAAGTCATGTGGATCGGCGTACCTTCAGTTTGTGTTCCTTCCTGTTGATAATAACAGCTGTGATCTGTTGGTCCATGAAGATGAGGATTGTGCACAGCAGAGCAGGGATGAAGGTGATGATGGTGGTCCACCAGGGGTTGGGGCCCACTGGGTTTATAATCCAGCTGCGATCATCTCTGGTTGGCTAAAAACAGCACAGACAGAAAGAGGTTATTATTATTATTATTATTATTTCTTTAAAAAATCTTTAAGAGGTTTTTTTTTCACGGGATAGGCAAATTCTCTCATACATACTAAAAAAAAGTACAATTTACGCTGAATATTTTACTCTCTTCCAAGTGTAAATTTTACTTTCTATATAGTGGGTCCAAATAGACTCTGTTTAGAGTAAAATTTACTCCACAAAATTTACTGTGCAGGTTTGTCGTCCGTGTGGGAATAAACTCTATCTGGGTTTGGACGATTTTTCAACACCAAAGGACTTAAAAAATTGTTGATACCAAAAAGACAGGAGGCAAAAAGTTATGAAAATGGGGCCATTTTGCATTCTTGCTTTCAGCCATTGTTTTGACTAATTCATAAAAACTGATTGGGAGGATTGGATAAGACTCACTTTAAACTTATTGGGCACTTGTAGCTTTGGTGAAGGAATGCCCAGCGCGTAGTCAACCAGAACCATGGTGAGGATGGTGATGAAGACTGCAAAATCACTGATGATGGCCCGCACCTGAAGGCAAACATGGACAAGACGCTCTTTTAGATCAAACGGCATCGACTTGGATGTAACTACACCCCCCAGTAGCTACGCTAGTAATGACCTTGGTCGGAAAGTAGCGCCTCGTCTTGAACTCTTTGAGAAAGGCAGACATGAAGACGGTAGAGAAGAAGAGGACCACACACCAGAATAGGACATCAGGTATGTAAGGGCCGTGGGGACCGCAGGCGGTGCCGATGAAATCCCCGTGCAGATCTTCGCACTCCTACTGGCGCCAGAAGACACGATCAGGATGATAGTGGGATGATGACCGAGACTATAAATTTTTTTAGTTTGCCATTTAAATGATCTTTTTAACCCCTTTTATTTTTTTTTCTTAGTTACCAGTTACTTTATTGTCTTTTAGTTTGGCATTAGTTTTATTTAAGCCTTGAACAGTTTTTATTTAGTTGTCGTTTAGTTTTTATCTTCAGTGGGTTTTTTTTTCTTCCTTGTATTTTGGATGTTTTAATTGCTAAGCACCTTTAGTTGCATTTTAACTCTTTGACTGCCAAAAACGTTAAATAACGTTTAGTAAAATCCTATGGAGGGGTGCCAAAGACGTTAAAATACGTTTTTTCCCAAAACAGAGGTGAAACTAACCATTTTCTATTGTTGATTACTGAAAAACGGAATAAGGTAGAAACAAACTTTTTTTTCTGATGAAAGATGAGAGTCCAATCTTCATCTATCATTTGGTAGTATGTGTGTTTCCATAGTCCAAACACATCATTTTCTGTGGACCTTGAAAGATCAGTCAAAATGCTTAAATCGGCTGGCACCCACGGCATCCCTTTTCTGAAAACGTCTGGCAGTCAAAGAGTTAATGTATGAAAGGTTCTATTTAAATAATAATTATTATCTTATGTATTAATTGACTGTAGTTTAGAAGTCTAGGTTTAAATGCACTATGAGTTAATTTGGCTGAAATGGGCCAAGTGTAAAAAGACATCTCAGCATTTTTATGTCACTTTTGCTAATGACCTTGCTTATGAAAAAACACAGGCAGAACTATTGGCCGGATATAATTGGATTGTGCTGATAAACCCGGCCAGTGAGTTTAAAGATTTTTTTACCTTAACTTCCAACATGGTCCAGTTGACCTCTGAGGCTGTGATGTTCTTCTCCTCCCAGAACAGCCGAGTCTCATTGCTGGGATTTCTGGGCTCCACACAAGTGCATCTATGGAATACAATGTAGACCATCTAGTTACTGTACCTGTAGATAATTCTGAATTAGTAGGCTTCATATTTAGAAGGAAAAAAATATTAATTAATCATTAACTTCTTTAGGACATTGGGGAAAACGGAAGCTATGTTTGTTTTTTGTTTTTTTATCTTTGGTCTCAGCTCATTCAACGTCATTACTTTTAAAGCTACTGAAGGCAGAACATTTTATTTTGAATTGCTACTGCCAACTGTTGACAGAAATTAAACTTGACATACACTATGCGCACATGACGCCACAGACACAGGGCGGGAAATTCGAACCCGAATCCAGTCTGAAAACTATTGGCCTTGGCTTGCAGGAATACCCATTGTAAACAGCTTTATAAGGCACTTACGAATACTGTGTTAATTTCTGAAGGTTGTTGTTTTTATTGATGGGGTAGTGCACGCCCAGGTGGATGAGCTTCTCCAGGGCCTCGTAGATGAATATGATGCAGATCAGGGCAGCAAAAGCTTCCTCTGTGAACCGTGTGATGTAACAAACAAGCGAGCTGGCGTCTGTGGCCACAAGCAGGAGACAGAAGAAGGACGTCCAAAGTCCTATACAGGCCCTCAAGGAGAGGTAGGAAAGGCCATAATCCCTGCAAGAGGATATGAAATTCTTCAGAAATGACATGTCTTTGCAAAACGATTCAACTGCGAGAACTGTAAAATCAAAGTTAAGGACACACTTGCAGAACTTGAAGAGGATCTTTTCAAACACAAGGACTGGACCGGTGCTGCCAAGGATTGTAAGTGGCTGTCCAGCAAAAAGTGAGTAGGCAATTCCAGTCATAGAAGCCCCAAACAAGGACTCGATAGCACTCTGAAAACATACGAGCGATCATTATGGGTCAAATACTAGATTATCATCGGAAGTAATACTTAGATAATATCCAAATGCTTGAAGGGGAAGTCAACCCTCCAAAAATGATTGACAATAACATGTTCTATGCAGCTCCACTAATGCAGTATTCTGGTTAATATTGCGTTCGTGGAATATGAGTTAGGCAGCAAAATACAGCAGTTTTTATCAATATTAGAAGGCAGCCATTTTGGCACTTGCTGTCAAGTGAAAATGACATCACAGTTGCTCAGGTCTCTGGTAACAACCAATCACAGCTCAGCTTCAGAAAACAGGTGAGCTGTGATTGGTCGTTGCCTGAGCCTGACCAACTGTGACATCATTTTCAGTCGACAGCAAGTTGCAAAATGTCCGCCCCCTGAGATGGGTAAAAACGGCTGGATTTTGCTGCATATAATTCCACAAATGTCATATTAATCAGAATGTCATGTTTTGAGGTCACATATAACATATTATTGTCAAAAATATTTAAGGTTGACTTCCCCTTTAAATATGGTATCCATTCATCTTAAATTGTTTTATGAGTCTGGAAAGTATTATCTGCTAGCATTTAACTAAATTATGGTTTGGGCAAACATTTTGGTGTTGAAATATACATTGTTTAATTCTATTTTTTTTTGTGTGTGAGTTTTACGGTAAACGTCAACTGGGAGTTGATTTTGCATTGCTATTGTGGGTGGGTCTGGAACATATAAATCGCGATAAACAGGGGTTCACTGTATTATTATTATTATTAATTTTAATCCTCTTACCACACGTCCTTCGGTAGCCTCGCCGAGAAGACCTCCAAAGGTGATGACAGGTGACATGCAAGCGCAGTAAAGGAAGAGGAAGGAGGCCAGACACTGCAGGCTGAGGGCATCCGTGTAGTCAGAAAGGTAGTGAGGGGCCTTCCGCTTGATGTCAAAGATTAAACCACCAAACAGCCTTGAGGGGGGGAAAGACACATTTTAGGCGCATAGCTTTGCTACCTGTGGGTAAATGTAAAATCTGGAGCTCGGCAAAAGCAAAGAAATTACTTGCCAGCACTGCTCAAATGATGACACGCTGACACACTGACTTTGTCAAATTGTCACCAATCTTTTTTTTTTTTTTTTTTTACAATATGTAAGGTTAGGATAGTAAGAATAGGGTGTTAAACTTTTCATCTTCTGAGGTAGCAACATAAGGAGGAAAGCTGCCAGCGTGTAAGCGTATTGTGAAATTTAACAACCTGAGACTTGCAGTTAAGAGAGCTTTTTGCATTGAAAGCAATTGTTTCTGTCATGCTGACATCGCCGCAGATTTAATGATCTCATTGCGCAAAGCCGCAGTGGCTGTGTGAAGGTGCACTTTGTACAAAGCAGCGTCCCGGGTAGGTGAGTTCTGTATTCACAGAAGGGGCCAATTAATCCATTAGTGCACGGCTGATGCAACACTTGAAGGCAAAGCCAGTGTGAAAGCAATTACGGTCTGTCTCTTTTCTACCTACTTTCCAGTACGTTGAAGCTCAGGGCCACCATGGCCTCCGTGTTCCTCTGATTCAACAAGATCTGTGACTCCATTTGGAAGGGGAGGAAGCTTCCGCTTTTCCTGTACGATGAAAACATGTTTTTGTTGAATCTGACCTCCACACTTTCAAGAAGTGTGAAATTACAACAGTGCTGTGTTACACGGTCTCACCCTAAGGCATTCATATTAAAGAGTGACATTTTTCCATTTTCCAATTATATTCTATTATTACTTCGAGATATTGTTTGTGAAGTAGTACATTTTGATGATTTTCATGCAGCTGCCAAGGGATCAATTTACACTCAATACACTTCATAATCTGTTTAGTGGAAATTTTAGTTTAGGACAATGTGCAGTAACATTAAAAAGATGGCTGTTTTTTTATCTGTAGCACCATATTACTAGTCCCAAGGAACGTTTCTCGGCATACAATCCTATACATTTACAGTATCGAAATTGGAAAACATTTGAGACAGTACTTAGCAGAAACAGCATGATTTGTGATGTGTTAAATTTGTTATGTACGTACTTGTATGCTTACAGTTTATACACTAGTCTGATCGCGAGATGGGAGGAGTAAGATGGCTGCCCTGTGGCTTCAACGGCTTGCACGGGCGTTTATGGGCTATCCAGTAATATATATACAGATCAGTGATCTTTAGTCTTAAATGCCGCTTGAGGTGCATTCATTATGAAAAAATGTTTAGTGGCGGTCATCAATGTTGTGGTTCAGTGTTTCCCAACAAGTGTGCCGTGACATATTAGTTGTGCGCCATAATGTGTGCACAGTAAATTATCGAATTGCACTTCTGAAAATTATTATTCATTTACTAGAAAGAACAGCAAGCAGCCACATATAGTGAGTGACAGGCAGAACAAGTAAATTATCTTTCTCTTGATGGCCTGTGTATCAAATTTTTGGGACATTCTACATTTGATTGTGCGCGGCGAGATTTTTTTCTCTCATGTAAAACATGTGCCTTGGCCCAATAAAGGTTAGGAAATGCTGGTGTACTTCAAACTGTATGTAATCCTGCTAACTAACACACAAACCAAACTCCTTACGGGTAAAAGCAAAAGTTCTGGCGACATTTTTGCGGGAGTGTGAGTTTACCTGAGAGGGCACATTTTTGGGAGGTTCTATTCTGATGGAGGGATCCCACTCTCCAGGGGGTAACACTGTCACCTGGTCCAAAAACTCATCAATACCAGCCACAAGGTCATTTCTGTCTTTGGCTTTATAGGCCACATCGTGGAAAACCTGGAGAGGTGAAAAATTTGGTTGGTACCCGAAAGCTTTTATTTAAGTTCATCCCGGGGGTGGAAAAGCAACATCTGGCATTAACAATAGATGCACTGTGGAAAATCCTGATGCTCATCATAGCGTGCGTGCGTGCGTTCATCCCTCTGGAGATTACTTTTTTGGCAGATTTCAAAGGACAGCTTGAGCTCAAGGAGGCAACAGAATGTGTCATTATTGCTGCCTCCATATTGCCTGGAACAAAAACTCACTTCGTCGGTCATCAGGGTTGCAATAGACCGTCCAATTTCATGGTACTGTGGACCTTTTCCTAGTGGCCCAAGCAGGATGAAAAGAAACCTGTGAAATGCACATGGAGTAGATGGAGGACACAGTCAGGGAGTGTGCGAGATCATCTTTCCAAGAAGAAACATAAAGGTCAGCGGGAGCAACCTGGTGGTGATGGGAACCTCGGCCAGGCCACTGAGCAGCACGGCGGGTGCCAGGCGGACGAAGGCCACCAGGGGACGGTCGAGAAACTCCAACTCCCCAACCAGGACATTGGAGGCCTCTGCACCGGGTGGGATCTTCTTCATGAAGTGAAGGTCAATCTAACAAACAGAAAACAGCAAAGGGAATGAATAAGGCAGAACTGAGTTAAGGACTTTGATGTTATGGGAATATGTGCCTATGGGGCTTTGGTATTGGGATGTCGGGAAACAGATTCGATGCTTGGCAACTGATCTTCCAGAAACACCATGGTATGGTTTACCGTATTATTGTTTTCATGTCTACAATTTTCATTTTGATCACCAAGCAATGATACTGATATCATAAACTGTTGAAGCGCTGACCTTTCAGCAGTTTTTTTGGGGGGGTCGCAGAATAACATAGTGGATCACATACCTGCCTGCTGCTAACCATCTAGGTCGGGCTTACAAAGCTAATGCCTCATTCATTCGCGCCATTTCTGAGTGTACCCACCTCAGCCTAAATCAACTGACTCTGTAATAGAATACATGATAGATAAAATGGATGACTTATTGGATGGCTGTAGTCTCTTTAGTATTTCCCTAGTCTTTTTATCCTCACCATTTTTGAGAAAAAGCTACAAAAGTAACTTATTTGTGACATTTTCAGCCACAATTTGGAATTCCTTATAATCACTGACAAGACACTTGTGAAAGTACTGGACAAAGTTTCTGTATCTTTACAAGTCCAACTTAAAACATTGTGAAACGTTTATGAATATCAACAGGGAAATGTTCTGTGGAAGCTTAAGTTAACAATGGGGTCCTACAAGGGTCTATACTGAGAACAATGTTATTTATAAATTCCCTTTGGCAACAGTGTTTATTGTTTAATGTAGAACAGTAGAATATAAACTTAAAAAATATAACTAAATGGTCTTGGCCATGCTTATGAAAATCCTAATTAAACTGCATGATGCTAAAATCCCAGTACTTAAAAACTACAACAGAGAACTAAAACCACGTCACCGATTAGGCTCTTATGTAAATAGGTTAGTCCTCCAGTTACATGCTGTCCAGTTTCCCAGGATAAGCTGAAAAAGTTCACCATTCCACACGGTACCCAATCTTAAATCAATAATTTGACCCGGTCTCACGTTCCGCAGATCAACAGCAAAACCAGCGGTGGCTCGCTCACCTTGCTGAAGTCGACAGCGCTGTTTTCTCTGCTGACGTCCTGTTTGCCCTCGGTGCTGGCCGACTGGGACTGAGATGAAACTGTTTGGCCTGTCAACAAAACACTGATGTCAGGTCGACCAAAACGATGAGAAAAAGATCACGATGGAAAGAATGGAAAAAAAAGGTCTTTAGTTATTTGTGTAATGAAAATGAAAATAGTAGAGCTAAGCGTTGTTGGCACAGCACTTTTAATGGCATTGTAATAGACAATGTGTGTGTGTGGGGGGGGGGGGGGGCACAGTGTTGCTGTGATTATTTTATTTATTTATTTTTATCAGACAAGCTATGTCACTAAGTCGGACTAATTGTTACAGTGCACTGGATCTCATTAGTTAGTTTGGCTAACATACTCACCATTCTTATCCATGGAATGAGGCTCGGATTGCTTCTTGCCAATGTCTGCAAAGGAGCGGACAATCGGGATGCGGTTGGCAAGCTTCTTATGGTTCTGGTGGTGATGCTGCTTGAGCAGGGCCTCACGGATCCTCCTCCTGGCGTCCTGACCCAGTGCGCCGGACCCTTCGTGCTGATCCAGGACCATATCTGAAAAGCAGAGCAAGCTGGGCTTGGTTTTTGCTTTACTGTATCTCTTAAGGTATTGTCAGTTCGTAATGTAGGGCAGATTGATGAAAAATTGCAAACAATTTGTCTATATAAATAGCGAATATGTGGAGGTTATACGCAAACAAGAAACAGTTAAAAAATTCGTTTGTAAATTAGAAATCAAATTATCAAGTGGTTCGATGAAAATGATTGGGAGAATCACATCGATTGGTTTTGAAAAACTGTTTTACCTGCAATCTCCTCCAGCGAATTTGCTCTCATGTCCAGCATCACCGTGCCATTCATAATGCAGCTGCGCAGCTCAAAAAGACTGTGTAGAGACAGTGTGGCCACGTAGGGCTTACTCCAACGCTCGCCACCATCCTCGACGTCCTCCTCAAACTTCAGCCACCTACACACATAGCAAAAATGGACTCATCAATGGTAACATTATAAACCAATACAGTGCTGCATACTTAGACATTGCATCTTAATTAGCATATGAGAAGACGGAGACGGATGCACTTCACACATTGTCAGCCATGCACGTCATTGACTAATGATAGTAGAACAGCCACAAGAGAGCTCCTGAAGTATTGGTGGCTGGTATCAGCAGCCTTCAATATGTTGAAATACTGTAAGGCCAAAATACAAATAACTGGTATCTGTACTCACCCATCCCTAATTCATTTAGATTTGATTTTATTTTTAATCAAGCCAAATTTTGAATGTCCATCTGATGCAACCCCAGACAACACGTTTGTCATAGTTTTCAAGTTAAAGTCAGCGGTAGATAATCACTTTCTGCCATCCAGAAGTACCCTGGCGCCCATTGTTTACAAACATTATGAAAAAGGTCTATTGGGATGACAAAAGTGTGGTGATGTGGTGCAACAAAAACAGACCCACCTGGCAGTCTCCTTCCATTCTGCATCCTCCCCCTCCCTGAGGCAGATTTCGTCCAGCTCGGTGAACAGGGCATGCGGGATGTGCTCCTCATCGCCATCCTCTGTCCCCAACAGGAACTGCACCCTCTGGGCTGGCGTGTCTGCTGCAGCAAAGGACAAACTTTGATTTCTGCTTGAACTGCAGCTACAGTATGTCAGCGGCCACATGCAAATGAAACGGATGGAAGAACACTGACTATGTGAGGGAGATTCTCGTCCGTCGTCGGCCGTGGAGTCCCTCTCCTTGGACCGCTTCCTATGTCTGTGGCCGTGGTGACGGTGGCGGCGATGTGATCTCCGACCCAGAGGAACATGTACCCCAATGTAGAGAGTACGGTGACCTGGAGTCAAAAAAGAGGGGGGGAAAAAATTCATATACCAACTGCAGACGTATTTTAGTAATGGAGCCCTCTTACTGGAACATTGACTGGAATTTGAATATGTCTTTAGTCTGTTCAAGTCCATCCCTCCCAAAAAAGTTTTTAATGTGTATTTAATATGAAAACAGCACTATACTGTCATTTATATAAAGATATGGTAATAACAGGGATGTGATTTGACCAAAGTGAAATTATCTGAAAATTTAGCCGGGGGTCTGGGGGCCGCTGGCACTCGCTCATGGGTTTTCCGTGTTTTTAAGTACTTTCAATGCACTCACATGACAAAGAAATAGACAAAACAACAGCATAAATTTTCAATGTATATTGAACTATCCCATATAAAATGGCAGTTTTAGTCAACTCAAAATCAGTCACATTCAAAAACATTGGACTGCCTTTGCTTTTAAAAACTATCACTGAGAATATCATCATATCTAACTAATGTGATTACTAAGTTAACACATAAATAATGTTGAAGAGTTCAAATTTCACGAACAAATAATTGTATCATGACCAAATGAAAAGTAACTCATATTAGAGCATACCACAAATGTCTTTGTTATAGCAGAAGATGTTATCTGTCGGAGTCATGTGCATACACAATGAAATACAAAAAAAAAAAATCGGATTTTTTCTTTTTGGGGGGGAGATAAAAAAAGCGGAATTCCGCGAATTAGCGGAAAAATCACATCCCTGTAATAACATTAAATAGAATGTCAAGAATTCAACAATTTGTGCATCATGATTTATTCACTACACTCCTGCTGGTTTGCACAACTTGGCCACTGGGATGCAGTATAATACAGTCATGCAGACAAAAATGAAGAAGACTTTCACATCTATTGTAAATGATTCAGTACCTGAAGTAATATTATTAGTTTTTTGTAGAAGATAGAAAATATACATGCCTGTGAGTGTCATTTTGTTGTATGTCTAAATAAATGGCAGCATTTTTGTTAAACTATCCATTGCTTAAATAGCTGATTTGTTGTGAATAATACAGTAAAATGGTTAAACTAAAAACAAAAAATCTAATCAAGCTAATAATAAATAATTTAAAAATAAGCATGAAAATAAACTACTTTATTGGTTGCATTATTACATTTTACTAAAACTAGACAATTAAAATGTATTTATTAATTTGTATTGATTTCTATTAATTTATTCTAAATAATTTGAAATTTGATGTATTGTAAATAGCATTACAGTAATAAAATACAAAAATCACATAACCCTTTAAAACAATGGTTACCTCTATTTAAAAATATGTTAAATCGTTAAGTTAGATTGAATTTGGTATAAAAATAACATTTAAAGTGAGATTATTTCAACATTAAAAATAGATTTAGTAAATATTTACATACACATTTTATTTATTTATGTATTTATTTTACCTCATCTATAAATGATCTAGCCTATCTGAATGTGTTTTTTTTTTTATCAAACATTTTTAGAAGCCTGGAATTACGCATAAAGTGCCTAAACAATCTCCACTAAACTTTGTTGGCAGTTGAGGCACAGACCAAGCAAACTCTATTCATATTTAGTCCTTTTTCTTTTTTTTGTAATTTCTCACTGAACATCCATTACATGTTAATAAGTCAATAGAAGATGTGGTTGCCTATGAACATATCCCATTTGGAGCCGATCAAAATAGGACTGTTTGGTCTTGTCGGACATTCTGCTTTTTACACTGACTGCAGACCAAACAATGGCACCTCCAGAAAGCTTTCCCCACATTTTAGCTGCCACACTTGTGCGTGCAGAACTTGAGCATGCATGCACAAGGTTAGAGTGAAGATAATCTGAGCTGACTGTCTCCTCTTTTTTACTGCATTCGAGCTGACCGGCCAGCGCTGCACACCCCCAGCCCTCCACCCTCCACCCTTCCCTGGTCCTCAGCTGAGTGATCAGAGAACTGTGAATGCCCTGTTCTTGCCTCCTGCACCATATGAGGTGTCACAGTTTCCAGTAAAATCAAATCGATCTGCATCATAGATTTCAAACATACACTATTTATCCCAGAATGTGGCGATACTGATAAAGTGTACCGTGTACCTTGAGATACGAGTAACCCAATTCATGCGTTTTTCGAGATACAAGCCGCCGATCGGCTGATTTTTATTATTATTATTTTTTTTGCTTTGACTTGCCAATGGAAATTTGAGATACGAGTGTTGTATGGTAACAAGTGACTAAATCACTTCACAACAAGTGGCAGTTTGGCAGATAAGATTCATATATATTCTTCAAAAGAGAGGCTTCAAGCTGCTTATCGACACTCACAGTAAATTTTATTTTCAAAATGAACATAAAACAAAGAGAATTACATATTGTTTATGGAAATCACTCACGTAGCCACCGCTACCTGAATGCTAACATACAATGGGAAACTCCATAGGCTAACCATTAGCAACTACAGTAGGGGGCAGTCTCGTTTACCCTTTCAGCAACAGATATTTGAACACGAATGGTTGGTGCTGCAAAACATGTAGCACCATTTGTCACGGCCATCAGTTCAATACCCCATACACGTCCAAGGCACATGTTTCGTTCATGCTAGCATTTTTGATTGATTGATCGATCGACTGACACATTTACTTCAAACATGCGGTACAAAGGCAAACTTAGCATGTGCTTCAAAGAATGAAGAACAGTGACAGAATTGTTACCTTCTAGTTCTTCCTTCTCAAAGTTGGTGTTCAGCATGGAGCGGGTTCCGCCGCGGTCCACCACTGCTTCCTCATCAGTTCTCTGACACAAACAGGCACAGACGTTCAGGGCTCAATTGGAATTGTACATAATCAAAAATCTAACATTTTTTAACCTTACACTCTTCTTAGAATGTGCGAAGATATGTCCGAAACTGCACCCAAAGAGTGAAACTCTGCACCACTAGCTGTAGACATAACAACAAAGCCAGCCAATTAGAATACAGTATTTGAAAGCTGCTTTCTCTTGCTCAAGGTCATCCTACACGTTTAGTTATGCTTTGAAAAGCATTGCTCTTCATCACCTCTGAAAAAAAGCCATCGGTCTGATTGTTAGCATGTGTGTTGTACAAGGACAGAACGTTAAGCAAAATAGGCAACACAGCCAGCAAATGTTAGATATTTAAATTGAAATACAGCTATAGCAAAACAATATCCAAAAACTGATCGAATTTGAATGATGGCACGATAAGGCCTGTTCACTGAAACATTCAGATATGCACCACAGTTAGATAGCTTTGTGTTTAGCATAGTCAGACCTAGCTAGTCGTTGCTGCTCTGGAAGTGGCGAATAAATCCTTTTTGGGCTTTGTAACAAGCCAGCCATGTACTGTGTTAGTCCACCTAACTTCGAAACAACAAAAGGTTGTCCATCTCGATATGTGCCCTGCGACTGAATGGCAACCAGTTCAGGTTGTAGTCCACCTTTTGCCTGAAGCCAGCTGGGATAGGCTCCAGCACCCTGCGACCCTGGATGGGATAAACGCTATTGAAACTATATTCAGGTCCCTTAAACGTAAGATTTTTTATTTTTTTTACGCTAATTAACAAATGCTTCTATTTAGAAAGCCATGTGCTTGGCGGATTCCGATTGCGACACAGAGCAGAAAAACAAAGTTGCGCTTAAATATTGTTAATATACAGGTAACTTGTTTTTCACAGATTAAGACAAATATGTACCTTTGAGTATTGTTGTATTACTTGTCTGTATGTGTTCCTACATGTCATGGTGTATGTATGAACATTTGTTATTTGAAGGAATATCACTCACAGTCGTCTATGCTAATTTACCTTTAGCATGCCAATGGGATTTTACATTGACTTTAGCATCAGGACTGGATATGTTTTAAGACACTGCCTCCTCACTTCACGCCTTTTCAAGAGCCAGCAGCAACTTGTGACAAGCTATGAGATCTTTTTTCATGTTATGTTTTATGTTTGCCGTTGTTTCATGTGCGACAAAAATGCTTTTTATTGTCTTGGCGCTCATTTTTTTCCCACACTCTGGGTTCTACAATAATAGATGCAAGCAGCCGACCGCCGCAAACTCTCGCTGTCGAGCGAGGCGGAAGAAGAGGCAGCAAAACGCCGGCAGGGACACAATGGCGAGATCCAGCCCGCTTGACCATTTAACGAAACCCAGCCTCGCCGTAAGCCAAGCAAGGGCAGGATGAGGCCTAGCTCAGCGAATGAGACAGATCTGCCCCTAATACAAGCTAATTCCAGCATGGCAAGAAATGCAAAGCATGAATACTGCATCTACAGTTCTTTACTTTTGCAGTATTTTGATGAAAGCATGTTACTCATTTGCTCCCCAAAACATATTTTAAATGTTTTAAGTGTCCCAAAGACGTATTTATAATTTTTTTAATGTTGATTTTTATGCTAGAGCATACAGAAGGAGAAGGCTTTGATGCAGCCGCTCAACTGCGAAGAACTGTTGAAGAAATGGTAGTTATTACACAAACGGCCAGCAGGTGGTAGCAGAGCAAAAGAAGATGAACCAGAGCTATGTTGAAAAAAAAACTCAATTACTCACAATTCTAAATAGATTTGTGAATAATGATGAACTATATTGTAATGCTAACTTCTGCAAAACGCAAACAGATAAAAATATACTTTTTTCCTGATGAAAGAAGAGGCTTTAATCTTTCTTTTGGTAGGTTCCATGTTTTTATAGAAATAAAATAATATTCTGTGGGCCTTGCAAAACCAGTCAAAATCCAGTAAAACAGCCGGGAATGAAGGGGATTGCTTCTGTGAAAATGGCTGGGAGTTAATGAGTTAAGACACATGGGAACTATTTCAACTTGTGATAAAATGCATAATATTGTATATCTAGGACATAGGGACTAAACTTTAAATGTTCATCTAATGCAAAGTGTTGGAGTCAAAGGTCAAACATCAACCAACATTGTACTTCAGCTTGATGAAAACAAAATAAGTACACATGCAGTACATCGTGACAAGCTTAGGGTGGCACTTGCTGAGCATCTGACGCTCATCCGCAAAGATTAACAAGTGAAATGCTGCGACGTCACTCTCTCACACACGGACGAGCGCGTGGATGATGAGCAATAAGATCAAAAGGGTTTAGCGAACAGACGCGGCAAGCTCAAGCTGATTCACTGCCGTTCAATGTTCAATGAGACCTTATCAGCGCAAGTAAGCAAATCGTAGACATGCACAGAGATGGCGATTCCTTACAAATTCCAATTAGACAGAATCTTATAGAACTGTAAAAATTATTGATTTGATTTCAGGTTTTTTTTCCATATTTATTACACTTTTTAGCTCATGAGGCCAAATTTAATATCACACCGAAAATACACAAGTGCAGTTTCTAAATGATGATTTATTTATTACAGGAAAATAAATTTCGTGTCCCTATGAAGGTGGGAAAAAAATTCTCCCCCTTCTTAAATCATGGGTTGACTAACCCCAATTTTTGGAAAGCAGAGCTCAATTTCCTTGGTCTCACACGAAAGCAAGATTCCTACAAGATTTGTTTACTCAAGAAGTCATTTAAAAATACCTGTCACACAACATGAACTAGGCTACAAAATCTGATGAAGAAACGCATCGTTGACTGTAAATAAATTCAAAAACAAATAAAAGAAATCGTGATTGAAATCTACCAGCCTTGAAAAAGTGACAAAATGATTTCCAAGGCTATGAGACTGCGGTGAACCACAGTCGCAAAATGGAGAAAACTGGGAACAGTGGTGAACCTTCCCAGAATTGGTCGGACAACCAAAATTACTCCTAGAGTGCGACGACGACTCATTCAGGAGGTTGCAGAAGAACACAGAACGCCAACCGAAGAACTGCAGCCCTCACACGCCTCAATTAAGCTTAATGCTCATGACTCGGCCACTCAACTAGGATGACACTGGCATGATGACATCTGTCCAAAAAATACACAAAGGCTTGCCTCACATTTACATCACATTACTACAACATTGGTAAAGACCTGTAAAATGTGAACTGTACTGCGTCTGTTTTTCCTTTTCCTTTTATGTAGCTAAGTAAGGAAAGTAGACATTAAACATTTATAAACAACTCTAATGGTGACCTGCAAATTGAATTAGAAACCTGACAGCTATGTGATAAGTGGTGCTGACATTCATAACTAATGCATGTGTAACTAATATTAACATCCAAATAGCTAGCTTAGCAATTAGCACTATGAAAAAAGATGCGCTTATGAATCTTTAACCAGATCAGCTCCAAACTAAACAACACACTACTGTGATGTACAACATTCTCTGATCTCATCTTACTATCCCCCATTAGTTCAATTTTTGCTCTGCTCTGTATCATTGTCAATTATCACTGTATGTACGTGGCGCCATTGATGCTAACATGCTTAATGTGCAAAGCAGCGCTTAGCAAGTAAAAGCTATTCATCAAATGTTGATTAAAAAGGGGTACGTTTTTTGGGGCAAAACTGTCTTATGGAGTAGGCTAAAAGCAGGCCAAATACAACTAAAAATACATATTTGATAATATGGTTCAGGCTCAAGAGTTCAAGCTCCAAACAGACACACAAAGGTTAACTGGTTGTCCGTATACCTGATTCAATTCATATACAAAACATGTTGAGTCAAACACTACAGCTTTAGGCGACGATTTAAGGGGAAGCTTATGGAAAGTATGATTTGTGAAAACACGTTCATGTGTAATACTGTCTGAATGTAAATAGATGTCGTAAATGGAGCTACAAAACAGCTACACTACGTATATATATATTAGGATCCGACTAATGGACTCGTTTACACATCGATTTTACCACTCTGCAATGACAATTATAGCTTGGACACCACAGACGCATCACTGAAATTAACAGCTAAGTTAGTCAGCTCAACAAATTAGCAGCGGTGCCTCTAGTGTGTGGCAATTTTAACACTAAAAATAAAATCAGCAGCACGGTCACTTGAGTAACTATTGCAAGCCCATCTGAAAAGTAACAGCTAATGCTAGCTGATGAACAGCCTTAGACGGCACCCAACTAGTGTTTCTCTTCATTCCGGCAACACATGCTCACAATATTCTTCTTCCTTTGACTGTTCCCACTCACCGACTCACTCATCCAATCACAAAGCATACACACCGTCGAGGTCTCCTCCAAGACAGTCGGCCCTTATCAAACAATCAAACAACAATCCACAATACACAACTGCAGGTTTGCTACAAGACATAATTGCAAAGTAATCCTTCCAATTGTAGCGAGTGGCAATCCTGTAGTTAAGGTACATAAATCGGTGTTCAGAGTTCTACAAGAGCCGACTTTTTGCAAGTTTGTGATTGTGAGGGTGCTTGTATTTGGAGGTGTGCACAGTGAGTTGGCGACATAAAAAAAATACCAATGACGCCATCGAATGATCAAAGTTAACTCGGCTATAACCACCTTAAATGAACTACAAAATATCTGAAGGCGTTCAAGCCTCAAGCGTGATGCCGTTACACTTCTCATCCCTGATCTAATATGTTCCGTGTGTACCTCTGTTTCCTACCCAAAAATCCAAATACAAATAAACATTTCATGACCACGATTATGCAATGATGAGCCAAAATATCCACCCAGCGGGCCTCTGTTTCTATTTATAGCCGTCAATGATAGCTGAGTAAAATCTGACAGACTTTGAACGATTAAAAGAAGTAGTATGGAAGAGTAGAGGAGATGAAATCATGAATTTCCCGAGTTGTGCTGTGTGACGCAGGCTTCAGGGAAGAACACGGAGCATGCAACCAAGACTGCAGGGGGAGTCGGCATGGATGAGGTGGAGGAGGGGTGGACATGCGACCAAGCGTGATAAAGAGACGTGCTCACGTGTTTCTGTATGTACAGTCCATCAGCACTCCAGAAGAATTATTACGTGACAATCGGCCACAGCATTATGACCGCTGGCACAATATAATATCATCTATTGCAAGAGCTGAAGCATATTTCCTGCCTTCACAAAGAAAATAATGTAGCTTTTCCCTGGTAGAAATGATTTCAGTACATGCCCAATGTCATGTTCCTCCCCTGAAGGTCATGATACTTGCACATACACGAGCATACAAGGCTAGAGACCAAGACACGATCCACACTCCCCATCCGTGTTTTTTTTTTTTTTTTTTTTTTTTTTAAAGTTATATGAAGCGAAGCTAATTCTTTTAGATCTGTAACTATGTGAATCACGTTGTGAAATGTGCTACGGGGGGTAAAATATACTTATATTGAACATGTTCAGTAAGTGCTAACTGAAATACTGTAATGTAATTAAAATATTTGCTTGGTCCTTTTGTTGGTTAAAATAGGTTGCTGTGACAACAACAAAATATTATAGTAATCTTTAGTAGGTCATAGAACATCCTGTAACATAAAAACCAAAAATATTTTTTAATTTAACTCTAAAACAAAAAGAAGAAAAATATTTAGCTACAGTTACTTTCTCTTAAAAGCAGACGTGACGTTTTTTTTCCCACAATTTAAAACTGTTCCCAGTGATTATAAAAACATGTCTGTAACATGTTTTAAGCAAAATCCTCAAAGGCGCAAGAATTATAGCACGCTTTACATCGCTCTCTCTTTTTTTTTTTAAAATCCTTTCAAGAACTTAGCCTGTTTTGAGGGGGCGGTCCTGTCTCATTAAAATGACCTACTGTTCACGCTGCCCACACAACCGCTGAGCTAATGGCAACTATGACTTTCATTACCATAGCGGGGGTGGATAGGGTTGACAATGACAAGCAGCTTCTCTAGGCAGAGATTGTCCAAAAAAGAAAGAAAAAAGGCAGTACCCATGAAGAAAATAAACAATTTTTACTCATGGATGCAGCACTTCATACAATTAATGTGAGGGTGAGAGGATTGTTGCTCATTCAGTGAACCCATGGTCAAACTCAACAACTTCACTGAGTATTCAAGTATTCCTCGGTTGCCACAAACTAATGTAATAACGCTACCATAGTTACCTTTTGGCTTTGACACAATATTGCTTCCATTTTCCGTCAGCTGGACCCGTGTCATGACAATGGCAGATCTTCACCCACGCTAGCTACCAAGTCACGGGCAGCTGGAGACGGTATTATGTGCATTAGACACACTGTTACATCACAATCAGTAAAGTACGGCTCACTGGCTTCCAAACTATTAACTTGCTTGTTTCATTCCATGCACTCCAGAGATCCAGCTATTTATATACAAGCAATTCAAAAATCTATTTTCCATATTTCGTCCCCTCTTAAGCCCCTGAGCAGCTTAGTTCAAGTCACATATTTCACACATGCTCCTTATGAGTAATCATTTCCCAATATCATGTAACTCTCCGGGACACAGGTACAATGTGCGACCTCATTTGTGCAAAACGCTATTCATGGGTCTACCCTGGGGAGCAACATAATAAAGGTTAAATTACTATTGTGGGAGCTACTTTGGAAGTATACAGTATAGTTATATAAAAAAAAAATAAAAAATCCACAGCATTAGGCATACGTGTTAAAAAAGCTGGTAACGTTACGTAAGCTTGAGAAAAATCGCTTGACAGACAAAGGAATGTAAATCTAATTACTTTCAAGCAGCATTAAAGTAAATAATACATACAGAATGAATCTGTGGCTTGTAGTTTACAGAGACAGATATGGATTATGGGCGACTGTAAAGGCCGCTGCTATTGGTGAGCGGTTTTAGTTGTCATGGTTTTTCATCCCTACAGATGGTTACCGTGGCGATGATAACTGCTGAGAGCGTCACTACTTAAAAAACTGAAATATTCCTTCTCTGCAAAAGGCTCGTCAAAACTGTGCCAACACATGAATATTTATTTTCTTTTTTTTCATCCCCATGAAGTAACCAGGATCAGTGCAGCAGGTATAAGCCCCAATCTGGGAAGAGAACAGTCCCATCTGTCAAACCAAGCTCCACAACACATCCCGCACCCTCGGCAAGAACTTTCCAAATAAAATGCATTACAGTGATTTGCCTACCTGGTAACTAAATCCCTTGCTGTAGTCCACCGAGAGCATTTTGGGACCCTTCCGATGCGAAGGGGTGGTTGCTAACCACCCCCTTGCTCTGCAGGCAGTGGCAGGATGTGAGGGTCAGAAGGGTTATGTGTCCCACTCGGAAAGAGGACGTAGTTCACGTCGATGCCAGCCCGAGAATACAAGGTGGCGAGCTCGCACCCAAAAACGTCCAGTGAAGAAATGGAGCTCAGCTCTTATTCAGTCGTGTCTGCTCTCATCCGGGGTCAAATGTTTCTGACTCGCATCCATCCGCCAATCCGCCCAGCACCCCCACCCTTCAACAGGGATTAGCGCTGTGACATCACCGATGCTACCAGCACATCTTGTTTCTCTCCGACCGAGCCTGGTAGATTTGTTACCTCGAGTCTTGGGTCAGGGACGGCGTCACAGTTGGCGTCCCAATAGTTTACAGTTAAGGAAAAGAACAACAACGGGGCAATGATGTCAGACTCACATGAGTCGGTTCAGGCTAAATGTCTCTAAATTCAAGACAAGCAAAGATCACAACCAGCACCAGTCAATACTCGGAACATGCCGAACCATAAATAAACTAGTTTCACCCAAAAATAACGACTTCAGTGTTTCACTTTTGCTACCTTCACACACATCTGTCTATGCCATTGTGAGCCTGAATCTCTTATTTTAGTGGTTAAAATAATGTCGATACTGCCTGCCTACCTTGCATTTTGTGATAGCATTAGAACATTAGCGACAGGATTGGCAGCTAACACGATGAAGCTATTCGTTTGCTAGTTCAAGAGCGAATAAAACAGCACAAAATGTAACAAAACCGGAGTTTGTTGATGACTACAATATGTAAACATTATCCTCGTTCACATGAAAATATGTTCTGTCTAGTCTAAAGCCGAAACAAGTAGGCTAATGGTTGCGTATGTATGCAGGTGCTAATGCTAACATCCAATGGTCAGAATTGTTTAGAGCTTTTCATAATTGCATAATATGACAAAACAAAAAGTCAACAGCTTGTTTTTTTTTGTGTTTGAAATTGAATCTGAGACATCCCTGTTTCTCTGTCTAATACAACATTTTAACAGTCACGTAATAAGCCCTCAAAGGTCTGGCTCCTCCACTTTGTGCATCTGGTGTCTTTTTATTGGCCTGTTAAGTTACTGCGGTCTGCTGGCCACCTTTTACGTACTGTCTCGCACATAAATGAAAAACTAAAGGGGAAATTGTGGGGGCAATGCATTTCCATTTACACTAATAGATGGCTCTTTAAGAGAGAGTTAATACAGATTTGTTAAGGTAGGAATTTCAGTGAAGACTTGATTATTTTTATGTTTTCGTTTTTGTTTTTTTAACTTGACCACAAACAAATGTTTGCGACTTTGTGAGTCCTCTTTGTGACAAATGCTATACAAGATCAAATTTATATACAGTTTAAAAATGGGTAAACGTAAAATGCAACAATATTTTAGCATCAAGGTATCTCACAGTATCCACACAAATATACACATTTTTGGTGTCCTGCCTAATCATCGTCATGAAACTGTATTTTGTTCAACTCCTGATCATTAAACTTACTAAGGAATCCAAGCCAATGTGTGCTAAATGCAAGCCATGTTGCTTAAATTGACTGAGAGAATAATAGTGTACTTACCACATTTTTACTTTCTTGTGTGCTTTGTTCCTGCAAGCAAAGGAAATCAGTCAGCATGGCAAATAGAAACCCCACGTTTTACACATACACAGTGCTTAACCAATGCATTAGATCAGCACCCTGTGAAAAATGGCACAGATGGCTGTTAGTAAATGTCATGAAATGTAGAAAACGTGAGAATTGGAAAATGTCATTTTTGATTCTCTCCTAACGAAAAATAAAGCTGAAATATAGTCCTATATACTGTATGAGTCATTTGAACAAATTGACTGTAACAAAACATTTGTTATGTTAACATATAGCAAACTGAGTTGAGAATTTACTAATGACAAATAACAAGGGTTTTACATATTGGTCTGTGGTCAGGTACTACTACAATCATTCTAAAATATCAACATAATCATGATTTTTCATGGTTCTGTGCACCTGAATAAACTTCCTGTGCCTGAAGTCCCACGGCATTATGCTCCCGCCATCTCGCTCTAATTTGGGAACAGTATTTTGAAGGTTGAAAGCTGCATAATTCCTTCCTCAAATAACTATTCAAATTTGGATTCATCACAGCAAAGAAACGTCCAAAACGTGTGGTTTGTGTTGAATGATAAAAACGAAGTCCAACGCGATGAAGAGCCCTCACAACGGTCTTGCGTGAAATATCAAGTCATGTTCGGCAAAAAACATTAAGTCCCAGTTGAGAACCAATCATTGTGGCAGAGATCATTGGTAACACAATTCAGTGGTAATTACGATCAGTTGTGGTTTCAAACCTAATTGACAGAAAAGGCATACAATCACAATGAGGCCTTTTTTTAATATAATCATCTGAATTTATTAATTTCCTGATTAAGATGTACAATTACTGTCATTTACTTGTATTCCTCAACAGACAAAAAATTGTTTTAGCGGTTAAATGAGATGCTTGATTAATTTCTGACTTGTCGGAGAAGCCAAGCTTGAATTTGAGTATAATATAAAAGGGTGAAACCATCTTGAAATTCCTCCTTCCTGTTAAAAACTGTAACACATTAAAAGGTTAAGGAAAATAAAGAAGCCCACATTAAGGTTTATGAAGTGTCTCATGCAGTCTCCCGGAAAGAGACAATTGTTTACAACAACCGAAACTTAGCCTGTTCTAAGGGGGCTGTCCTATCTCGTGAAAATGATCGACAGTACACCCGGGTACGGTTTTCGTTACCATGATGACTGGGGGTGGATTAAGCAGAGGCAAGCAGCTTTTACTTGTGGAAGATCAGAGTGTGGAAAAACAAAGTCACCGCCTCCAAAAAACAGCAAAAGTGAAAACTACACTTCATAGTGGATTCAAAGGTCAACTTTCCACATTTTGAATTTCAGTGTGCTCTCGGTACATTTAACCACTAAAACAACAAAATTAAAGCTGTGGACAATAATTACTTTTACTTTCGTAGCATTTAATGTTACTGTAGGTGCCTTTCTGAGAGCTGGGAGGGTGTCATCGGCCTAACAACAGAAACTGTTATATTTACGAAAGATATTGCCAAGGTTGGAAAAAGGTAAATGATCAACAGAAGGGGCCAAAAACAGAACCCAGTGGAACCCCGGAAGTGACTCGAGATGAGCGGGATTTGAAAGATTTGAGGTGCTTGTACTAAGTGTGCTTGGTAATTATCAGTGGTGTAATTTAGGTCAGCTGTGGCATGAACCTTAAATTGCATGGTGGTCGAATAAATCTTTTAAGCACTGAATAGTCAACATTGATGCAATCATAAACTTTCCACTGTTAATGTCCATCCATCCAATCCATCCATTATCCGGAGTCGGGTCACAGGTCAGCAGCTTTAGCAGGGAAGTCCAAACTTTCCTCTCCCCAGCCACAACCAGCTCTTCTGGCGGGACCCCAAGGCGTTCCCAGGCCAACCGAGAAACATTGTCTCTCCAGCATGTCCTGGGTTGTCCCCGAAGCCTGCCGCCAGTAGGACATGCCCGGAACACCACTCCAGGGAGGCGTCCAGGAGGTATCCCAACCAGATGCCCGAGCCACCTCAACTGTTTCCTCTCAATGCGGAGGAGCAGTGGCACGACTCTGAGACCCCTCGCGGATGGCCGAGCTCTCAGCCCATCTCTAAAGGATGCGGAGGAAACACATTTCGGCCGCTTGTATCCGGGATCTTGATTTTTCGGTCACGACCCACAGCTCGTTATCATAGGTGAGGGTAGGAACAAAGATCGACCGGTAAATCCAGAGCTTCGCCTTTTGACTCAGGTCCTTCTTCACCACAACGGACAAATAAAGAGTCCACATCACTGCAGACGCTGCACCGATCCGCCTGTCAATCTCCCGCTCCAACCTACCCTCATTCGTGAATAAAACCCCAAGATACTTAAACTCCTCCACTTGGGGCAGGATCATCCCAGACCCGGAGAGGGCACTCCACCCATTTCCGACTGAGGACCATGGTCTTGGATTAGGAGGTGCTGATTTTCATCCCAACCGCTTCACACTCAGCTGCAAATCGCTAAAGCGACAGTTGAAGATCACGGCTTGAAGAAGCCAACAGCACAATCATCTGCAAAAAGCAGAGATGCAATGTTGAGGCCGCCAAACCGGACCCCCTCAACGCCTCGGCTGCGCCTAGAAATTCTGTCCATTAAAGTTATGAACAGAATCTGTGACAAAGGGCAACATTGCCTGAGTCCAACCCTCACTGGAAACAAATCCGACTAAACTGCCGCTGCCAATGCAAACCAAACTCCGGTCGTACAGGGACCGAACAGCCCGTATCATGGGGCTCGGTACCCCGTACTCCCGAAGCACCCCCCACATAACCCACCGGAGGACACGGTCGTACACCTTCTACAAGTCCACAAAACGCATGTGGACTGGTTGGGCAAACTCCCGTGCACCCTCGAGAACTGTTAATGTAAACATTCTTTTACTCTCAATCCTGAACCTTTCAAGTAGTGATTCACTTGACTGGTCTAAAAGTAACACATCCATGTTCATTTATCTTTGATAGCGACGTATTGTGGCAGGCAGAAGGTCCTCAATTAACCTACGTATCCATCATTTTTGTTTGGTACTAAACTGTAGACTATTCTGTATAATACGTGGCTTGGCTCACAGTGGTTGGGAAATGCTGCTTTACATCACGTCAATACTCTCTTCCCGGAGATTATCGTTCTACTACTGCTCCACATAGAAACATGACATCCTGCTGACGCTATGACAACACACGGAAGAACACGGAGAACAAGCACGCCATGTATTTTTTTTTTCCCAATCTAGTCAACATCTCCTATCGCTCTTTCTCTCTCAAGTGGGGAGGATATTTTTTCCTCTATCTCCCGAGCACCTGAATACTGATGAGATGATGCTTTCCCCATGGTTTACAGTTAAATCAGACATTCTTGTTTGGATTCTTCAGTTGGCTTTATGGAGTGGGCCTCTGATTTCGTGGGCATATGCTCAATCTGACTCTGCATCACATGAAGATGAATCCCCAAAATGATGACGGATCGCAGACAATTTAGCACCGGCCTTCTTGGTAGTTAGAAGTATGCGTGGTAGAATCAAGTGAAAGATGCCTCATCCTAGCTCACAGGTTGCATAAGCAGCTGCAGGTAGTAGAGGGCGCATGAAGTACACTCACTGGGCATAGAGTCCAAATGCACACATATATTTGTATTTCTAAAAACTGCTCTGTTTAGACTGACAATAATATCTATTTAACAATATATTAATTATTGTGGTGTACTAGTGTAGAAGTGAACTACATCTTGGGATGGGTGCCTCTATTTTGTCTACCGAAGAAGCAAAATAAAGAGACAGTTCTCACCTGTACAGTACAACCACAATTAAAATATTGTTGATCAGTCCAAACAAAGCATTTTTTGCCTTTAATGACATTGGATTTGGTTTGTGACTAATGAATTGGCCTGTAACTGTAAATTCCAATGACCCATTATATCACTATGTTAATTATGCCATGCAAGCATTGCGATAATAGTCAAGGAAGCTTCTTATGATTTATTCTAAAGACAAATAGCCAAACAGACATTTTACATGTGAATAAAGACAAAACTCATTTGACTCACCGCTGGCAACAGAGGCTCCATTTGAGCACCCTGGTCGGTAATGTCCATCTTTTCCTCCTCCTGCTCTTCCAAATATGTTGCTCTTCTTCAGTTGAGACGCTGATTAAGGTTGGCGATGAGGAGAGTGGCTAATATGGCTTTCTTAGCCCTTCACTCACAGTGCAGTATATTTCCCGGTTCGGGCTTTCTCAAATGGAGGTGGCAAAGCATGCCCTACATATTTTACGCATGGAGGAGGGAGGTTGCGCCTGCCCACTCAAACATGGGGAGGGGGGGTCGTGCTAGACAGCCTCCGTGCGAAATCATTGTAACACTGATCAGCGCGTATTTTCATAATATGTGATAAATACAGCAAAAACAGTGGCTGGTGCATTGACCTTGTGTTTTTAATTCATGTCCGCCTACACGAGAAGGTTTCCTGCTTCGGCAGCGGTATGTAGCAAATTCGTTTATATATATATAGCCTACATACGGTAATATGAAGGAAACAAAGTCACAACAGAATGTGATCGTGTCCACATTTCAGTCTATGCGGCACGCGATCAAGTGCAACCATCGCGCATCATGACGAAGGATGCTGCGGCACCACACTCTTGTACTCTGGCGCCTTTGTCTGGTCAGAACTGGGAAATGTTCATTGCTGCCGGCAACAACCGCAGTGACTGTAGTAGTTTTTGCACCACGTATCACAAAAATAAATAAACATATAAGTAAAAATAAAAATAATAACTCGTCTCGCCAAGTGGACCTAATTGTTTGTTGAGGTTTTACTCCTAAAATTAGATTTAATATTGTTAGCCACTGTAACAACGTGCACAATTTGAACATCAACACTGTTCCTAAATATAGGAACATTTTAAAAATGTACTTAATGGCTCAATTAAAATGTACTGCACATAAAAGTAATTAAAAAAAAACAATCTGCCCTGCGCTCTGCGTCCAGGATTACTCGGATGGAGTCGTCCGGATCAGAACCGCCCTACAGTCAGACGTCATAACTGACAAGATGGCCGGGAGTTCGGGGCTAAAGTGAGGAAGGAAACCAAAACACTGGCTGCTTCGAGCTCATAACGAAGAGTTAGTGCGAATACAATTGCTTTAAGACTCCGCTCCTTTGAGTTCCATATGTGCCATGCCGGGGTCGTTGTTATTTGAAGCCGCTTCTAGCAGACAACGTTCGGTTGTCTGCTATGATTGGCTAGCTAGGTAGCGAGCTAACAATGCTATCAGTCCAGCGAGCTAATACTGTTACCGAAAGACTTCAAGTTTCCAAAGTGACAGCGGGCTAAAGGCTGTGCAAAGAGTTCCATTTGGTTGTTGAAAAACATGAGAACTTGCTGCCATCTCATCACATTTTACGAGTGTCGAATTAAAGGGACGAGTTAAGCTTATCGACTGCCTTACTGTTAGCAAACGTATGTTAGCTTGTCCAGCCTTTTATGATGCATTTTATTTTTGGGGGAGATTCTAACATTGATTTAGCTCCACAATAGCTGTCGTACAGTACCCGGTCCTTATAGTCCCGTGGTAACGAGTGGTGGACATTAGTTTAGCCAAGGAGCTCTGAGCCAGTCCCACCATGGCCCACCCCCCTGGGAACCTGCCAGGTATGCAGGTAAGACCAACAATTTTTGGCCCCTAATACTAGGTATGTGTTTAAAATTCCTTCTTGATCACATATCTTTTAAAGATTAACCCAGTAATAGAAGTCTAATTAATAGTGAGATAAATATCAAGAAAGTTATGAATCTTTAAAGATTATGATCATCTACTAGTTTCTGGTAGTCTCAATACAAAGACAATGGGAGTCAAGATTTTACGTGTGACCTTCTTTTGTTGAATCCGACTTCCAACTATATTGTTTATGTATTTTTATTATGTTTTAAAAATGCTAATAAAATTAGTAAGCTTGCTAAACACAGAAACAGACAAGATAAAGTAGTGAGAGTCAAGGGCGTGACTAGTTGTGTAACGTATGAAATATACCAGCCTGCTGTTGGTTATTTATTCCACTGTCGTTCTTTTAAAACCATTCCTTGTCTTTTTTCCTTGGTTTGTCACCCCCTCCCCGCCCCCGCAAACCTCCCCACGGTGCATACGCATCGGTCCTGGTCAGAATATCAAAGTGGACCCAGAGGAGCTCTTCACCAAGCTGGAGCGCATTGGCAAGGGTTCGTTCGGCGAGGTATTCAAAGGCATTGACAATCGAACTCAGAAAGTGGTGGCCATCAAGATCATTGATCTGGAGGAAGCCGAGGATGAGATTGAAGACATTCAGCAGGAGATCACCGTGTTGAGCCAATGTGACAGCCCGTTTGTCACCAAGTACTATGGCTCCTACCTGAAGGTGATGCTTCACCAGCCAATTAGTTTCCTGTTATTGAGGATTGACAGAACGTCTTCGTCACGCACATTTCTCTAATTTGTGATTGATTCCTGTGATGTGCCTGAACTGTATAGGACGCCAAGTTATGGATCATAATGGAGTATTTAGGAGGAGGCTCAGCATTAGATTTGGTGAGTGAGTCTCTCTGATGACTACTTAATTTATTCTTTTAGTGGTGAAAAAAACGACATAAAACAATACATCAATTTAGATAGTAACACTTTCAGTCAAAGCTGTGGTCAGACTTTGCACCATGAAATCAAAGGAGACAAATCGAGCATGAACAGATGCACAAGCTCTAGCCTACATGTTCATATTCACTCCAGGGGCACTCCTGGTGGTAGAAAATGAATAATTCCATTCCAGACTAATTGTTGTTTTCTCTTTATAAGATGGAGCCAGGTGCTCTGGATGAGACCCAAATTGCCACCATTTTGAGAGAGATCCTTAAGGGGCTGGAGTATCTGCACTCTGAGAAGAAGATCCACCGAGATATCAAAGGTATGTTTTCACACACAGTTTTTGTCAAGCAATTTACCGTGTCTCCGTATGCATGCATAGGAAGAGACCCAAATTAGTGGCAGAAATACATCCTAAATAATAGCTGGTGTATTTACGCCAATGATTTTGCACAGCTTTGTACATTTCATCTGCACGGTATGCTTCTATTAGAAATTACAGGCACATTTTTTTGTTACTTTATTATATTTATCATACTTTGGTTATTGCTATTTTCAATTTCTAATATACAAAATTTCACAAGATGTCAAGACGTTATTGTTGTAATCCAAATAAGACATGTTTCAGTGCTTTTTTTGTTTAAATTATTTGTGCTAATTATAACGGTGATAATTGTGGTCATTTCAATCTTGCATGTCAATTCTGTTTGAACTCCGCTCACCCCCAGCTGCCAACGTGCTGCTTTCTGAGCAAGGCGAGGTGAAGCTGGCAGATTTCGGTGTGGCCGGCCAGCTCACCGACACCCAGATCAAGCGCAACACTTTTGTGGGTACACCTTTCTGGATGGCTCCTGAGGTGATAAAACAGTCTGCGTATGATTCTAAGGTAAGCGAAACCCAAAAGAGGTGTCACATTGAAACCTTCGAGGTTGAACACGATCTTTTACGGGACCCTGGTCAACCTATATTTCAAAACCACTTTGTTTATATGAAATTGAGGGAACCCATTGCAGGGTCAAACCGAAACGGTTCTAAAACCAGTCTTAACGGAAAAGGCAACATTATAAGCAACATGTTATCATTCTTAACCATTTGGGAGCTTACTTTTTTTTTTTTTTTTACAGAACATAAGTAAAAGTATTTGTGTGTGCCGGTGTATGTTTTTGGTCTTTATGTAACGTCCTGGTCCTTCTAATGTGCCATGTTAGCGGAGGAGTAGCTAACATTGACCACCAGGTGATAATGGTCTGCTTGACAGCGAAAAGCAGCGTGATGGAAAATTCCAGTTGCGTTCCTACAGGCAGTCGAGGGTCCTTGTGTGTTTGATTTCGGATGGGGCAGGACGGTAAACTTCTCCTGATGATGCAGAGAAAGATCCAAATCTCATTTGTCAGTGGCAGAAGCTTTAAATGGGCAGTATCGCTGAAACAAAAATGTATTAAAGTGGCATAGTGGTGCAACGGATCATCATTGATCCGTGGTCGGTTTGGATCAGGCCCCACGGTTCGAATCGGGCTTGATCCGCGGAATGGTTGGTTGGCTTAAAAAAAAAGTTGACCAAATACAGTATTACATTGACGGCAATGCAAATAAGCCTTAGTACACTTTTACTTTGAAGTCCGCCCACGTCGTAGCGTGATGGCTAGCTTGACTTCCATTTTAGATGTTTCTTTGATTGACATTGTAGTTACGACCAAGATCAACACAACACTATCCCGAACTCATGTTCAATCGCTAATTTAGGACGCTAAGAGACTGCTAATTGATTTTTTTATTATTTTAATGGAGAAAATCGCTTTACAAAATACATGAAGACAAAGTACTACTATTTATCTTTTTTTTACACATTTTTGCTGATCTGAAAAACGATCCGATCCGTGACTCAAATCCGTGGTCCGATCCGTGACTTTTGTGATCCGTTGCACCACTAGCTAAAAGGACAGTCGTAATTGGTACTTTTACATGTTGCAAAGACAATACATAAACATCAGTGTCCTCAGACTTGTGATGCATCTTTTTTTTTGTCATCATTCATCTGTTAGCCATTTATATTTAAGGTTGTTGTTGTAAGATTAGTTTGAAATCATTATGAATTCCACCCCCATCAAATAAAAAGATAAATAAATAAATAATGTATATTTCAACAAACAAGCAATTAATTAAACTTTATCACAACACTCAATGTCAGATCTAGTTAATATGCTTTATAGGATGCTAAGAAAGTCAGATGAAGCATTAATTAAGAAACAGTTTATATGACAATTTATGATATGTAAACGTCGACTGCACTTCTTAATCACTAAACTTATCATATAGACCGATAATTAAAACATGTATAAAAATTCAAGTTTACTGATCTCCAGCCAGCAACATGACACATACTGTACATTTATTGTACAACTTCTGAGGCCCATTTTGTCGCGAGTCTTTTTTTTTTTTTTTACCTTTGGGATGTTCCAATTGTGCGATTCCATGTATTTTGAGCGAATTCAAGGAGAACATGGGGCAACATCTCTGTGTGCATTTCAGGCAGATATCTGGTCTCTGGGCATCACAGCCATTGAACTGGCGAAAGGGGAACCACCACACTCGGAGCTCCATCCCATGAAAGTTTTATTTCTGATCCCAAAGAACAACCCTCCGACTCTGGAGGGAAACTACAGCAAGCCGCTCAAGGAGTTTGTTGAGGCTTGTCTCAACAAGGAACCCAGTTTTGTAGGTATTTCCATCCGGTCATTATGTTTTTCTTCAGCCTTACATTTAAAAGGGGTTTTGCGTGCTTCATTTCTGTAGAGACCGACTGCCAAGGAGCTGCTCAAGCATAAGCTGATAGTACGCCACGCTAAAAAGACATCCTACTTGACCGAGCTGGTGGACAAGTACAAACGGTGGAAGGCAGAGCAATCAAGAACTACGGAGTCCAGTTCTGATGAGTCAGACTCGTAAGCGTTTATTCTATATACTTACTATACTATACATTCATTTTTTTTTTGCAAATGAGGAAAGTAACAAAGAAGAAAAAAGGAAGAGAGGTAAAGTCAGCCATGGTTGAGGTTTTAATTGATCGAGATATCAGGGACTTGTAAAGGCAGAAAAAAATAGCAGCAGTCTGGAGCAACGTCAACCAGGGCAAATTAACAATGACAGCAAAAAGTTCTTTCCCCCATCCATGACCTTTTTAAAAGAATTGTTAAATGTTGTCGGCTACAAAAAATATTTTTGGGTAAATGTGTCATCTTGTCCCAACCTAAAAAACACAAGCTTCTAGGCATTAAAACATTTCCCATCTTATCCGAAAATCACAATGTGTTTTTTTTTCTCGCCATTGATATGAGATAATTTAGCATTTTTTGTTACTTATTGTAGTTCACAACTTTAGCAAGGCTATAGGAACCACAAAAAGGAGGAATTACTTTATGTGCAAATATTTTTTTTTGTAATGTGCCAAGTTATCACAATGTGTATTGTATATAATTGACAGTAAAAAAAAAAAATATATATATACATATATATATATATATTTTAAATGTATTTTTGTCCCTACGTTTCATTTCAACCCCCCTCCCCCCCTTTTTCTTTTATTTTTTACTTCTATGTGACTGTGCAGTGTTGTGTCGCGCAAAGCTGACAAGTTGTTTTATATGTACGTTAGGGAGCAAGATGGACAGGCATCGGGCGGAAACGACTTTGGCAGTGATAACTGGATCTTTACCATCAGGGAGAAGGACCCAAAGAAGCTACAAAACGGCGAGGGACAGTCGGGGGCAACTGAGCAGGTGCCATACCAATTAGTTACACCTGCCAAATTAATTGCATGTAACACTTCTTTATTTATTTATTTTTCTATTGTAGAGCAGGGTTAGGGAACTACGGTTAGTCCTCAAGAGCCACTGCCCTGCCTGTTGTCTCCCTCATCCAATACACCTGATTAAAATGATTAGGATAGTTATCAGGCTCCTAAAGAGCTTGCTGATAAGCTGGCATTATAGTATAACAAAATACCCCCCCTACCCCCCACAGTTTTTTTAAATTAATTTTTCACTTTTCCTAGTTTCGACAAACCGGGGCTGTACATTGCAACTTATTAACTGTACTGTACTGTGCACCTTATTAAAACAATACAACTTACTATTTTATAAAATTACATTAAATTCATTTTTAACACAATTAGTTGCATGGCCTGTTTGTTCGTATTGTATTTTCGCTATTCGCAGGCCGGCCAGGCCTGGTCCCTATCTCTCGTAAATAGCGGGGGTATACCGTAATGTGAAAAGTCATAGACGGGCTAATGTAAATTAGCATCTTTGATAAACCTTCAAGTAATACAAAACATGCAAAAATAAAAAGAGTGTGATATAGTGGGGGTTCAACTGTACTCTCTTTCACCACCCTGTTGATCTGAACAGTTGATGCCGAGTACATTTTCCAAACTTGAAAATGCAGATGCTGACGTTGCTGTTTTTTTATCGCCTGCTTTTACTGATCTCCTCTCACCTTCTATAATTCCATGCAGACTAAAGACATTCCAAAGAGGCCTTACTCACAGAGCCTGTCCACGGTCATCACTCCTGCATTTGCCGAGGTAACAATTCAGACCCAAAATCCACAACAGAAATATCAAGAGTGCTTTGCATCGGTATGAAAGAATTGTCAACATTCCCAGCTCAAGGCCAGGCACGAGCAAGTGAACCGGAACCCCGTGGTCCTGGATGACTTGAAAGAGGCCATCCTGCTGGCTGAAGAAGCCTACCCTGGTATTACGGATTCGCTGGTGACGCACATGATCCACAGGCTTCAGAGGTACCACTACCTCCTGTTGTTCTGATTGACATGTCTTAAGTAATTATTTATCTTTTTTGCAGTTTCTCCACAAGCAGGTCGTCCTCTTTCCCATAGTGAGTGGATCTCTGCTAACCATCCCCGGAACTATCTCTCTCCCCTCCCACAAGCACCCCCCTCTTTGCCATTGACCCGTTCACTCAGTAGCAGCTGATCTCCATCAACATCTATTCTGCCGGGACTTGTGCTGACCTTGTCGCTATGTGGCATTTTGCTCGGCCAAGAGCCGAGGCTCTTAAAAACCCCAAGGGAAGACTTAATCCACCCCCTCCCAAGCTAGAGGCATATCCCACCTGAACCTTTTGACAAAGCATGCTTGGTGTCAACATCTCTTTGCACCAATATGCCTAAAGGTAAACAGCAGTGTTCTTCATGGGAAAACTCAGGTAAAGTGCTTTAAGTTGACTGTCAAGTGGGTGGGGTTGTCAGTGTGCAGGAGCTGAATCACTGTGTACAAAATGCCCACACACATTTTGTAGTTGTTTTTTTTTTTTTTTTGGGGGGGGGGGGGGGTTTAAAGATGCGCATCACTTCCTTATCATTTGAGTTTTGTTTCATCAGTCTGATACGGCACCCCAGACATACAGTAGTTATGGCAAGCAAATTAATATGTGCATGAAATTCTAATTTCTAGCCATGAAATAGATAACGTGTGCATGAATGTGACCTCAAATTATGACCTTGAAATATTAATTTGTGGCCAGGAAATAGGTTTAACCCGCACACAAAAATCTAATTTCTGACCTCAAAATACTTATTTGTGGCCACAAAATTGGTATCACATGCACACAAAATACTAATTTAGTATTAGATTAAATATTATTCCTAAAAGCAACTTGGACATCTGGGTAAGCAAGAGCAGCACACCTTAACTAGAAACTGCAATACACACGTGCTTAAGTGTTTTGTTTTTTTTTCTCTCGTTGATGATGCCTTGCAATTCCCAAATTTTTAGGTCCTCTTTTTAGTGGTCACGAGTTCACAACTAAGACTTTTATGCGCACAGAATTTCTACATTATGACCAAAATGTCATAACCAGAGTACAGTCGTGGCCAAAAGTTTTGACTACTGACACAAAGTATTGGTTTTCACAAGGATTGCTGCTTCAGTGTTTTTAGATCTTTTTGTTAGATGTTACTCTGATATACTGAAGTATAATTGCAATCATTTCACAAGTGTCAAAGGCTTTTTGATGAATTAAATTTAATTCTCAATATTTGCAGTGTCGACCCTTTTTCTCAATACCTCTGCAATTCGCCCTGGCATGCTGTCAACTAACTTCTGGGCCACATCCTGACTGATGGCAGCCCATGCTTGCATAATCAATGCTTGGAGTTCGTCAGAATTTGTCAGTTTTTGTTTGTCCACCCGCCTCTTGACGATTGACCACAAGTTCTCAATGGGATTAAGGTTTGGGGAGTTTCCTGGCCATGGACCCAAAATGTTGATGTTGTTCTCTCTGAACTACGTAGTTATCACTTTTGCCTTATGGCATGGTGCTCCATCATGCTGGAAAAGGAATTGTTCGTCACAAAACTTGTTTATGGATAGTTGGGAGAAGTTGCCCTCTGAGGATGTTTTGGTACCCGTCTTTATTCATGGCTGTGTTTTTAGCCAAAATTGTGGGTGAGCCCATAACCCTTGGCCGAGAAGCAACCCAACACATGAATGGTCTCAGGATACTTTACTGTTGGCATGACACAGGATGGTTGGCAGCGCTCGCTTTTTCTTCTCCGGACAAGCTTTTTTCCAGATGCCTCAAACAATCGGGAAGGGGATTTATCAGAGAAAAATGACTTTACCCCAGTCCTCAGCAGTCCAATCCCTGTACCTATTGCAGAAAATCAGTCTGTCCCTGTTGTTTTTCTTGGAGAGAAGTGGCTTCTTTGCTGCCCTTTTTGACACCAGGCCATCCACTAAAAGTCTCTGCCTCACAGTGCATGCAGATGTACTCACACCTGCCTGCTGCCATTCCTGAGCAAGCTCCGCACTGGTGGTGCCCCGATCCTGCAACTGAATCCACTTTAGGAAACGGTCCTGGCGGTTGCTGGACTTTCTTGGGTGCCCTGAAGCCTTCTTCACAGCAATTGAACCTCTCGCCTTAAAATTCTTGATGATCCGATAAATGGCAACTAGGGTCTTAGAAAATAATTTCAATTCATCTGATCACTAAGCATAACATTCTGAAGTACATTCAAATTGCCATCCTCAAAAAATGAGGCAGTAGATTTTGTGAAAATTAATATTTGTGTCATTCTCAAAACTTTTTGGTCACGACTGTACATCTTCAGTGTTTTCCATCCTCAAAAATGAGGCAGTAGATTTTGTGAAAATTTATATTTGTGTCATTCTCAAAACTTTTTGGCCACGACTGAACATCTTCAGTGTTTTCCCCGTCTATGTTCCAAGTTCCGATTCTTCCATTTCAATGGCCTGCATAGTGCAACTATGTTAAAGGATGGAGGGGATTTATGGGACACCACAGCCAAACAATGCCACTCATCATGTCCTCCTCACACGGCAAGTGCCATCCATGTTTTGCCTTTTTCTTTTTTACTCCATGAAAGTGTGGCACTTACTGAAAGAGAACTGAAAGCAAACATTTTTACAGTTGCCAATAGCCATGTGTTGCTATGTTTACTTAAGAGCTCCAGAATCTACTGTGCTAATGCAGCAATAATGTTGATAAGTTGTATCACTTGTTAGCACAGCTAAGAAGCAAATTAAGAAATATATGGTATTTTTATAACTGCAGTTATGGAATTATGGAATGCTTAGCAGAAAAAAAAAAAGTTACACACAAAAAAAATCACTTTAAGGAAATGTGTATATTTGTTTATCATAGCTGGCAGTTTATAGTACTGTATATAGTATTTGCTCGGGTCATTTGAGAAGTTAAATGTAAGCTTTCAAAGTGGCATAAGAAATAAAGATGCTACTGCAGATTATATGACTCCACTGGTAATTTGTGCAGAATTTATTTGTCTATAATTTATATCATACATCAACCATTTTCTAATATATACTGTTTATCCTGATGGAACCAGCAGGATGAGATGCAACCTAATGCCAGCCAACTGGGCAAAAGGCTGGACGCACCCTAGACTGGTCGCCAGTTAATTGAATGGCGTATAGACGAACAAGCATTCACATTCACACCAATGGAAAATTTAAAGCAGTTGTACGGATGTACTCCCAAGTGTGGTACATGCACCTCAAGTTGCACAAAATTGCACACGAGCTCTCTCTAGTGGTACATGAAATAATATTCCGAAAAATGTAAATAGAATACTTTTGCATTTAATCATCTAAGTACCGGTAGTTTTTTTACTCCAATTATTTAGGCACAGTGTTAATGTTCAACCTGTGCATAATGTTACAGTGGCTTATATTAACTCCACTTTTTAACTCCACTTCCTCTCATTTTTGATAAAACACATTTAAACAATTTTCCAGCAAGTCAATGTTTTGAGTAGGGAGGGCATTAAGCAATTTAATTTGAGTAACAAAATCAGAAGATGATAGCACGCACCCCTGTGTCTACGTTGAATCAAGAACCAGAACCAAATCACTTCTTCCAGGTGTAGCTGTAGTTGTTCATGGTGATCTGTGTGAGCGCCGTCTTCCCCAGGCAGGATGGTTGCATCAGCTGCTGGATGGAGGCCGGATTGAGGCCAAATGTAGAGACGTCCACTGGCCCACTCGCACCCTATACCAAATAAAAATGTGAAAAACATTACGATACTGCGCATTTCAGGTTTTTGGGGAGGGAGTTTCCCCCGGGCGCTTTACCTGTTGCTTGGTCCCGAGAATGTTCAGGATAGCTGTGGGCGCGTGTGTATAAAGAGTGGCCGAGAAGTTTCCTTTCTGTGCGGGCCGGAGCAGGGTTGTGATGGCATGCAGAGAGGATGGCAGGATGGGCCCTTGAGGACAAAAAAATAAATAATTACTACAGTCTTAATTAACCTCCTTGCTTGGGGCTTCTCCCATGTCTGCTACGCACCTGTTATCTCCATACTGCTAATGTTCTGGTAGTCAGAACCAACCTGACTCTTCACGTTCACACAGCGGGCCTGAAAGGATCACAACACACTCGGGTCATCAGCCGAAGTATCAGGTCATCGTATCATTTGAAGTGTTTTACATTTACTGGTGGGAGCTGCACTTTGCTACTGTACCTTTTAGTAACGACTGAAAAATCTACTTGAGTTGAATCACTGATTGTACATTTACCAGTTGTTTGTTTTGAAACAAGTATCCAGACATCTACTTTTAAGTAGACTATTTACGTTTCTGGCAATTGTGTATCTGACTGTATTTAGAAATAAAACTACACACAATACTCAGAACGGGCCTCTTAATTATATTGTTTCAACAGAGTATATTAAGTATCTTTACTTCTATTCTACGTATTTAAATACAAGTGATATATTTTGCACTTTGTGGTTACCTTTAGCGAATGCATTGCAGCGCCTCTAAAAGCAACGGGGGCCAGTATTGTCGGCGGTAGCCCCGCCTGAGACCCGGCCGCCGCCACCACACTCTTACAGTTGATGAGAAAGTTGATGAGCGTGAACGTGTCAGGCCCCTCCACGTACACCACTGACTCCGGCTTGCGGTCCACGTTCACCGCTCGGCCATCCTTGCAACTGCGCGTGAACTATTAAGGATAAGAACACGTAACAGGGAAACGGGGTGCCACAATGAAAAGCTTTACAATGGATTATTCTATCGATTTTGTGTTCAAGGGTATTGCAAAACCATTTTTTTCTCTATTACAAACTATGGTTGTTTCTTTGTTATTGTTTAGTTTCAGTGATTGAAAAAAAATCAGCTAAAAAACAATTAAGCAATATCACACAAGATGAATTGATGTGTTCATAACACCTTGTGAAGCTGATTCAGTTACTGGTCCAGTCATTGTTTTCTAATGTAAAAGTAGATTCTTGCAAAGGTCTTTCTTTGATAAAACCCGAAGATAATCAATGTGCTTTCATGGAAGACTACAGAAACCAGAGAATTTGGACAATTTTACGCTAAATATGGCTCTAAACAATTACTCGATTATTAAAATAGTTGTTGATTAGCTTGATAATCGATTAGATGATGATTCATTTTGACACCAAGAGGATACAGTTGGATGCTGTCGGGCTTCTTGATCTTGTCCTGGACTCCCATCTCCTTCAGCCATGAGAGGCTGCCGCCTCCATCCGCGTCGTCGTCGTCATCAGCTTCACGGTCATCCGAGCAGTACTCATCGTCTTTGTGATCACAGCTACTGTGATAGAAATATTTTCATAGATATATATATAAACGCAGATGGATAAATATAGATACAATAGATTTGATCGCTAGCAAGATTCCTTGTTCCAGTCGCATCGAAAATGCACACAGAGCAAAGATGGCAATTACTAATATTAACCATGTGGAAAAAACATAAAATGTGTATATATATATATATACACACACATTTCTGTTTTAAAAAATGACCTTAGCTAATACGTTTTATGCATATATATATATATATATATATATATATAATCTCAAGACTCAATTATTTGTCTTGAGCTCCTGACGACCTTCCACTAATCAGTCTCAATTACGAACCAATACAGTGAGGTCCCGCCCCTATTCATGGTTCGGCATTTGCATTTCCCCCCCCTGTGGAATCTAGCTTGAGCTATTCGCCAAAAAACGTATGAGCTCCACAGTTTTGGTGTTTCAATTACTTGTCATTTATCACTATTCACGTCAGGGGTTTATTGCACGTCCAATAAATCTAATTTTCTAATTTTTTATGAATGAAAGAAAAACACTTTATTGAATTTAGGATAGCGACAATACATTTTCCAAGAAATTAAACTGAATATACAATATCATATCTCACTTTTTCTGTTGACGTTCCTCATCGCAATGATTCTGTTGCTCTCTGCTCGTTGTCCTTTCCTCCACTAGAGGCAGACTGAACTTGATACCTGACCATCAATAATGACAAGAATTAATCACATAAACACCCACATGGCCGGAAACGACTCACCTTCAGCCTTCATGGCCTCCCGGAGACCTCTGGTCGTGGGAGAAACCAGAGCATTAATGCTGCCTGAGCTCGCGAGTCCAGCGGCCCGGAACAACACTGTGAACTGAACGTACAAACACACATTATCTCCATTGTCAATTTGAAACAATGCAATGTTTTTATTTTTAAATTTAGCATAAATTCAACTTGTAAGTAAGGGTAGCACATTCAAACTATGAAAGACGATCCGTACCTGATAGGAGCAGACATAGAAGTACGGACACAGTCTTGTCTTAAGTAGACTGTAGAGTGATGAAAGACTGGCTGACCTGCACAAATATACATAAATTATTTGAACCATGTAAATTTATGAAACACTCCATGAACCTAACAATGATTTCCAACCACTGTGTTCTGAGAGATCATCACGTATGCCATCGGAAATAAACCATTTTCATTTAATAAGTCAGAAAATAATTACTTTGTAGAATTACTACAAAAAAATACAGCCCCACCGCCAAATAAGGGAATCGGCATTAGCCTTAAAAAAATCCACATCGGTTGGGCCCTAGTTTTCTCACTCATAACTCAAATGTACCACAAAGCATAAAAACTCATAACACTAAATAGTCATACCTCAGGGCACTTGTAAGTCAAGGTAAAACTTTGGTGACAGTTTTTTTGTTTGGTGGAGTGTTGTGTGCATTCTTACCATTCACTCATTAAACCCTGCTGCAGTTCTGCGTCTTGTGCCCAGGGGGCGCTCGTTCCAGTAAACCTGCGCTCAGCGTTGATCCTGGGGAACAGCGGCACCCATGACAGGCTGGGATGCTGCCAATAGATCAAACTCTGCTGGAAGGCACAGCGAAGCTCTGTGCAAGACTTTGGTTCCTGTAGGAGGACCAACGGAAATAAATACAAGCGTTTTTTTTAAGACACGACGATGAGGTCACTGTACCTGTAGATTGTGCGGCCATGTGCTAAACTGCGCTCTGCAGTGCTGGCTCAGGCCAGAGGCTTCCTCCTGAGCTTTGGGCTGCTCAGACCAAGACAGCGACAGTGAGGACGTAAAAAGGAGACGCGTCTTCAAGCTCCAGTCGGCTGGGTACTCTGTGCACAGAGGGGCCGCTATGGAGAGACGCGAAATGGCCTGTGGGCTCTGGAAGGAGAGACAGGAGAAACATAAATTCACCGGAACCCAGTCTAAACTCTTGATGCTGCTTGAGAAATTTGAACAGTAATCAATACCAATGAAAATATCTGATAATATAACAACATATCAAGGAATTAGGGGTGCACCGATCAATCTGACTCTGATTTCCTTAGTTTTGGGGGATCGGTAATCGGCCAGGTCTAAAAAAGTCAGCCACTGTCTTCTTCTGTTGAGATGACTAATAGGCTTTTCATTTTTATTTTAGGCTTTTATCAGAGAACTACTTAATTTGCAGTTAAAACAACCAGTTTGTATTTTTTCACAGATATTGTTCAATGTTTTCCAATAAAAATAAGATTGGAACTCTGGAGGTGTATGCAGCTAGTAAGGAAAAAAATGTAGATCGGAAAAATCGGGATTGGCAGGCCAGACTTTTTAAAAGATCGGAGATCGGCCAGAAAATTGAGATTGGTGCACCCCTACAAGGAATGCATCAAAGTGACAAGAATTCAAATAATTACAAGATGAATTGGAGTGCTAATACTGTAAATGAACCGTTTTAGAGGTTTTGTATTAGGAACTTAAAATTGCCAGCTTGTTCTGAACACCTCTGACTGTTGTGTCTCAGTCTGAACATTAGGGGCACCATGTAACACATACAAACAAACACGGTGCCAGCAGGCACTACAGCCCCAAAGACAACATATGAACACTCTACAGGTGCGAAACATAGCTCACTAGCAGCGGTGGGACACTGTGACTTACTAAGAAGACTAAAAACTGGAGAAGAAATGGGGAAATTACTGTTCTTATTTACCCAAATACAGTATTCATACATTTACAAATATAAAAGTTTAGAGCTGTAATTTTAAAACTGTGATACCGCAATATTTTTGCTCACGGTTACCATCAAAATCAAATATCGGTCCATGCCTAGGGGTGATGAAACATTGTGCAAATTTCATGTCATGATTTTGCAGTGTTGAATAAAAACATAGTGGATGGGTGGGACCTTAACCCACCCCGCCATTTACCTTCGGCAGTGGTGCTTTAACATCTTCCTCGGTTTCCTCAAAGAGAGAGTCATCTTCAGAGAGAGAAAAAACCTTCTGCTATGGGAAAGAAATATGAAGAAGACATTCAACATACAGACACATACCACATGTTTACTTCTCAAAATGGGGTCCCCAGCACACTAGTATGTTGTGAGAGATCATCACACCTTAATGGCATTTCCATTCATTTTAATGCAGACAAGTGACTGGAGATACGAGTGCTTTACTATACGAGTAAATTAAGACGAGATGGCATGCATGGATCATTTTGGTGTGACATGTATGCCTGTGGTGTGCCGTGGTACTGGTGTACATTTTTCAAATGTAAATTATGTTTTGAAATAGAACCGAACCTGTTTGTGTTTTTCTTGTCGTCCCATATCTTCTACTTTGCTCATTAATTCTGAGAAAGCCAAGTCGTCCCTGTTGTGAAAATCTCCCTCCCTTGCTGTCGAACTTTCTGCCTTTTGGCCGTCGTCGTCAAATAAGAGACATTTCTTCCTCGGGCTGTGTCTGTTCTCAATGTTTGCGAACGGGTTCCTGCGTTTCACCCCACCACCCGAGCGCGTGTGGTTGTTGAAAAAAAGAGGCCCGGGCGAGAAGGGTCGGACACAAGACGACGGAGATGAGGCACCTTGCTCGGTGCCGCTGGTGTCACCACTCGGGCTAGAAGAGAAAGCTTCGCTGCGGGCTCGTTTCCTTCGCATTCTCATAATTTCCGAAGGACGTTTGAAGCTGGGAGAGTAGCCCGACTCTTCGGACATTGTGGAGACAGAATGTTTGTCCAATAAATCCCAAATGTAACGATGAAGTCATGTAAACATAACCTACAGAGAAAATAATGCTTTGAAAAGCTGGCGCCTCACTGAGTGACGTAGGACATTTTTTCTTCTTCGTCGTCTTCTTCATTTAGTAAAATGGAGATTATCCCCGCGTTCATGTACATTACCGCCACTTACCGGCCTGGAGTGTATATTGAGTTCCTAAATTACTGTAGGCATTTTATTTACTTACTTACGGTTCTTATCTGGCATTCAAATTCATGCTGTTTTTAATTCTCACATTTAACATGTCTTTCATTTTAATTTCCCAACATTTGACACCAGAGTCATCTGTTCAGCATTCAAACGTTATTCTAACAGAAATTGCATTTTCTAGTTGATCGATATATGTATAATTGAAAATGGATGGATGGTTTCCTCTACCATCTCTAATGCATCCATGATTGCAAGGATATCCATGTGTGGTTTGTGGGTCTTTTGAGCCATCTGTGAAAAAAAATAACAGGAAACTAATAGTAACATTAATAGTTTTCAATAAATACTATCTTTTTGGGGTTTGTTTTTTGTTTTTATCATAAATAATTGAAATAATAAAATATCACAGGGAATTTCTGAATCTGGGTCCATCCAAGTTTAACAAGATCTCCCAAAATACATGTGAGAAAATGTGTTATAGTCTTAAACCAATGGTGAACATTTTGGCCATAATTTAAAAGGTATGTTTGACTCAAGCACAAACATTGCACTCATCACCAAAAGAACACCATACGTACAGTGACGCGTCGTTGGTGCAGGGTCATGCTTTGGGGCCATTATTCTTGAGCTGGAACAAATCATATCAGCAACTGATGCGCGGTACATGATATAAAGTAATATTTAAATCAGTCAATGCAGCTATACTATACGGTGGGTCTCCATAGGTATTGGAACAGTGGGCCTGTTTCCTTTATTTTTTGTTCCGATAGACTGAAAAAGTTTGGATTTGACGTCAAAATATGGCGTCAAAATATTTCTAAAATAACACGAAAAAAAATGAACCAATTAACAATTTGATTTCAGGGCATGATCTTTTTAACTAACTACTTTTTTGTCAAAATATGTCTTAGGCCATTATTTTAATTAAAACAATGACACTCTTAAGAATGTGATGATATGAGTCAACAAATCAACATTTCAGCTTTTATTTCCTGGTATTTACATGTGAATTGGATACAGAACTTACAAGATAGCATTATTGGTAAGAAAACATCTTCTGTTTTTTGTTTTTTTTAGGTGAGCTATGCACAATTTCGAGTTTCAAATGAACTGAACATGGATGTTTTTGGAATGTGGGAGGACATCTGGAGAAAACCCACACAAGCATGTGGAGAACATGCAAACTCACACAATAAGGCCTGAGACGAGATTTGAACCCCGACCTCGGAACTATGAGGCAGCTGTGCGCACCACTCACCTTTTGTGTTGCCCAACTCTGTTCCACAAAATAATAATACAGTGGTACCTTGACCGTCCCACAAGTGCCCCAACTTGCGTGCTTTCTGAGATCCGAGCTGTTGCTTGGTCCGTTTTTGTGTCGCGAGGAAAAATGTGACTGACGCCACGAGATGTCAGCAGTTAAATTCACAACATCTAGCCACCAGTTGTGAATGTCTACGTACAGGTAGTTTGTGTTTTGTGTTCACATTCGCCATTTTTTGCAGAAGTATCAAATCTTAGTCCAGAAAGTAAAAGCTGCAACAATTTGGCTTTAGCCGCAGGTGCTACTGAACCAGGTATTTTGTCGAATTTCTATTTTCTAACCATGGATAATAATGTGATTGCTGCATAGGAAAAGATGATGTCCATTGTATTATAACTTGAAACTTTGAACCACCAAGTGTTAACGCATTGATTAATCACAAAAAAATACAGCATTAATCATTTATTAACGTAGATGAATCACACTATTAATCTTGACTGCAGATGATCCTTTAGCTTGACAGCAGATGGTTATAATAAAGGTAGCACAGGTTGTGTTTGAGCAATAAACATAACTACATGATTTAAAGTAAAGCATTTAATAAATGTTTGCATATGACATTCAGAATATTTGTTCATGTCAAACTACTGGGGTCATTTTTTTTTTCATTTTAAAGTAAGCAAGTAATTAAATGATTAGAAAAAGAGAAGGATGAGAGCGTGCAGTGGATCAAAAAATGTTGATGACGTCCTCATAACATTAAATGCCGAAGGAATTAACACATAACAGGTGCTTTTCAAATTTGGCGGGCAAAAAATGTTGATAAAAAAAAGCCTTTTTAATTAAGTGATTAATCACAATTTTAATATGTCATTAATCTGATTAAAAAATGTAATCGTTTGCCAGCTCTAATATTAACAACACACAGCAATAAACAAAAAAAGATGTTGTTTTGCGGTGCTTGTAACAATCTGTGGTATGGCACTGTGCCACAAGGTGGCGCCTCCTTTGTATGCAGCACTTTTTCGTTTAGCTGTCAGTGTATTTGATGCTGTGGACTTGTACGCTTGATTGTGATGCGTGGTAGCACCAAGAAGCCTGTTTTTTTTCCTATTCATAAAGTAAGTTACCTGATGACTTCCAGTCCATTTTTTTGCTCTATTTTTATTTTTTTGCTATCCAGCAGCTCTGTCCATGGCTGACCAGCCACCGCGCGTTACATGCTTTGGAATGAATTAATTCCATTTCCATGCATTTTAAGGGGGATATTTGATTTGAGACTTGAGTGATCTGATTTATGAGCCTGGTTAACTCTGTGATCAATGTACCACTGTAGTAATATAATCCTCTTGAAGATCAGATGAAAAACGAAAATGTACAAATTTGACCTTTGACCTCAGACATCTTTGATCAGACAGTCCTGAACATCAGTACAATTGTTGACTTTTCCTCACACAACCGTCAAAACCTAATGATGATTGTGCAGTCACACCAAATTTGATAAAAATGTTGATTCCCGTCAGTAAGGTCGCCAGACAGCCTCCGCATTTGCCGGGGAGCTGCTATGGCTGGATTCCACCTCCACAGCAACCCCCTCATTCTGATTGGGTAAAGACGGGTGCAGGAGTGGGGAGCCTGTCGAGGCGTTCGTGCAAGGTGGTAGGAGTCTCGGCGGGGAACGAGCGTCACCGCCGCCTCCCCCGGCCATCATGGAGAACTGGTACGAACCCGCAGCCGTGGAGTAGTACACATGATACGGCGAGGAGGTGGACTGGAAGGGCCTGTTTTGGCCTTGGTGAGACGCATTTGTCGGGTATGGAGGCGGCAGGTATGTGTGATACCTCCCGGCAGGTGTGGTGGCCATTGCCGTCGCCATGGTGATGCCGAGGGCGCCGTTGGAGACGGGATTGTGCGGGGGCGTGTAGGTGAAGGCGGCGGCCGTGGGGGGGTAATGCACGCGTGGGTCTGAGAAGCGGGTGTCTGGCAGGGAGGGGACGGAGGTGAAAGATCGTTCCAAGGTCATCCTTGGGTCACCAAATGCGGTCAGGTCGGGACCTGAATGAGTACAAAGTTCAAAGCTTATAATTCTGTTGTTTTGATGTTAGCATAATCTTCAAAGGGACATTCAGGGATCCCTAGCACCATCTAGTGGTCAAAGAATAGCATTAGAAGTACGCAGGAGCACGCACACTACGGTGGCTCAGAGAGACCACATTTCGCAAGCCTACCAGCAAGTCTTATTTTGCGTGAGCAAACGAGCATCTCGGCGAGCGACGGCGACTTAGCAACCGTTGTGAAGCCTGGCGAGCGACGACAAAAGACCGAGCGAGCCGGAATTAGCCGGAGCAGCTAACAAGAGCGGGAGTTAGTTGGAGCCATAAGATGGAGTGGCTAAGAAGAGGGCTAGCGGGAGGAGCTAGTAAAACAAAAAAAGCAAGTAAAAGCTTGCGACAGCAAAGTGACACGTTACGGGCTCAAATCACGGGACATAGTGACGACCACCTGCAGGCCCCAGCTGTGGAAGGTAAGCGGCGGTCAACCCATTGGGTCCAACACTCGATGCAATACCACTCGGGCTAACCACAGTCGCGAAGTTGTCCTTTGGGCATCCATAGCAGGAAGATGGCGGCGAAACATGGCAGCTCGAGTAAGGTGAGACGACAGCCATGTAATATAATTAGTGATTACTAGACCTACGATTATATTTAAAAAAGACAGAAGACATATTTTTTTGTATACTATTGACATAAATAGTCTTTTTTTTATTTTTATGAATGAATTATTATTAGGCTTGCGAAATGTGGTCTCTCTGAGCCACCGTAGTGTGCGTGCTCCTGCGTACTTCTAATGCTATTCTTTGACCACTAGATGGCGCTAGTGATCACTGAATGTCCCTTCAAAATGTGCTTGTTACCTGTAAGACGTGAGGACAGGTCGCCTAGCGATGAGCGACTTGGTGAAAGGGGATTGGTCGAGTGGATGCTAGGTGTTGTTATCTGTCCAAGATAGGGATAGGATTGGTCGTAGGACCATGACGGAGATGACTGCATTTGTCGCCCTTCTAAGAGAAGGACAGAATGAAAAAAAAAAATCATGAATTACATGCCACTAGGGCTGTTCACATATCAGCGGTGACGCGAACTGAGATGCAAACTGGCTGTTGAAGTTGAACGCCGAATGATCATTTACGGATTCGAGGCAGAACGGGTCGTAGCTTATCGTCCCGTGTATTGTCACAGAGGAATGTTTGGGTGACAACGCTCACGTCTCAGTCTGATGTATGCAGTGTTGCAAGAGTTACCTTGAAAAAGTAACCCAACTACATTACTGATTGCTTGATTTGAAAAGTTATTTAGTTACTTTACTGATTACTTCCTGTTTAAAGTAACTTAGTTACTTAACTGATTATGTGTTTTTAAAACAAACTTACTTCCTGATTACTTGATTTAAAACGTAACTTAGTTACTTTACTGATTAACTGATTTGAAAAGTAACTAAGTTAGATTACGAGTTAAGTTACTTTATATGTTACTTTTAACAGACGCCAACAACTGCTTGGCATAAAAATGACAACAGTTTTTTTCCAATAATTTATTGGAAGTGAATTTTTAATAGTAATTTTAAGGATACAGTTGTTTTTTATCAAACAATAATAAAGACAGTTTTTTTGACTTAACATAATTGTTTGTATATAAAAAGTCTTTCTGAATGTCACTTTTTTATATATTAAAAAAAGTGTCTTTTTAGACTTCACTTCAACATAAATACATTTTTATTTAATATAATCTAAAATAAAGGCAGTCTTTTTTTTAACTGAACATATTTAACTATTAATATTGTATAGTGTTTGTGTGTGTGTGTGTGTGTGTGTGTGTGTGTGTGTGTCTGGGGAGGGGGGGGGGATCTTGGTGCTTTAAGGGCACATGTTAGCCCCCAAAGACCAAATGAGTAGCACGTTGGCCAGGTCTAAAAAGTGATGGGACGATTTCCTGGGAATGATGTGGAATTGATATTGGAAAATGTTAAGTGTTTCAAATTGATATTTACTGTATGTTTGTGATTAATTTATTGTGAGAAATCTCTTTAATTGATTGATGACTTCCAAACAGGGAAGGCTGAATTGCGACTGGCTTGAATTTACACAACAATGAATGTGTTCCCTTTTTGTTGGACAATGCATATTGTACACGTGAGTGAGTTTACTTTTGATTTGCTTTGCCGCTTTCAGCGTCACTACCAGGCAAATAAGAGGAAACGATACCATCGTTTATTGCTCCAGTGAGGTTCCGCGAAAACACAAACAGTAACGAGGTACGAGATTTCAACAAAGATGCATTTTTGTGTGTGTCATGCATTTGAGTCCTACCTGTTTTTGTTGCGATTAACAAAATGATGTCATTCATTTTGCTGACAAACGCAGCTATACTTTTGATTTTTGCAATAGAAGCCCTTCAAAATCCATAAATCTCTTGATGTGACAGAGAACTTTACAAAGAGAAAACGTGGCCATTACTGATGTCTATTTTGAGTCAAGCTCATTCCAAATCTGCAGTTGTAGTTCTTACCATTTGCCACCTGGGTGTGCGCCGGGCTGGAGAAGGTGGCCGAGTGCAACGCTGTCGACTGACGCGTGTTACAAGCGGATGACTGATGATGATGATGATGATGATGGTGGTGGTGAGGATGAGTATGAGGATGATGGTGGTGTGGGGGAGTCACTCTCATGGAGCTCCGCCTCAGCTGCTCCAGCTCTGTGAGTCTCTCGGAAAAGGCCAACGACCCGGGCTTGATGTCATCCATCTTCTGCCGATGACCTAAGAGAGGATTTCATTACTGAGCTTAATATACAGGATCTGGCTTTGTGTGTGTGCGTGCGTGTTTATGCATGCGTCTGTGGTGTTGGTTACACTTCAAAGCTCCTAATGGGTCTGTTTGTGCGTGTGTGTACAGTAATCCCCCGCTATTCTATAGCCCTGCCACAAATAGTGAATAAGTGCGAGTAATTGACGCCCCTCCCATAAAGGTTTATAATTGCCTAAATAGATGACACAAGATGGCGCCAAAGCACTTTTTTTTTTTTAAATTAGACAAAGGCCAAATATATGCCTTATATGCAAATCCGTGCTGTTAAAGGTTTTAAATTTGCTTATGCATACCACAAGATAGCGCCGAATCACTACTTTTTTTTATCGACTGGCCAACCGTGAATAGTGAAAAAGAGGGCGTAATTAACCTCCTTCACGACAAGAACTGTCCATAGATGCCAGAAGATGGCGCCAAAACACTACTTTACTAGTAGACAGGCCAAAGCCCTCATTTCAACATGGCTCCTAAAAAACTACTTGTCTACTTGACAGTGCTTTGGCGCCATCTTGTGGCATCTTAGGGTGTTTCAGAACGAGCCCCAAAACACTGAAATTATGGTAAACTCCAGCTATTAGCGAAGAAGTATGAGTAATTGATGGCCCTAAAATGATTATAATTGCATATATGAACTCATTCGCTGCCATTGACGGCTATAGACGTCAAAAATTCATTTGAACTATTTCTATTAGTTTAACATTTTTTCTACTTTTGTTAACAAGAATATGAAAACCTATATTTTTATTGTACATTTAGAACAGATATAAAATTTGTGATTAATTGTGACTTAAATAGTGAAGTCATGTGATTAATCACGATTAAAAAATTTAAACGCCTGACGCCCCGAATTTTTAATAATTTTTAAGTCGCGTCAGGCGATTAAAATTTTTTTTGTAATTAATCTTCAATAGTAAACTCACGATTAATCACACATTTTATATCTGTTCCAATAGTACAATAAAAAAAATCTAGGTTTTCATACTCTTGTTAACAAAAGTGGAAAAAATGTTAAACTAATAGAAATAGTTCCAATGAATTTTTGACGTCTACAGCCGTCAATGGCAGTGAATGAGTTAATAGTTTAAACTGTAAATATTCTACAAATGATCATCGTAAAACACTTTAATATCATTTCAAATATTAGCAACAAACATAAAGCTTAAAAATCAACTTTGTGATTGATTGCGCAAAAAAAAAGTGAACTGGTATTGAACGGCAGGGTTTGGCTGCATGTGCATGTGAGCTTGTATGTTGTTATGCGTGAGATGCCAGCAGAGCTGAAGTGATAGAGGAAGTTGACTTTTGCATTGGTGACTCACTTATGCGTAATCAGAAGCAAGGATTCAAAGTTTATAACTTAGCCACACATACAAAATAAAAAACTAAAAAATGTTTTAACTTAAACTTAATTCAACTAGAATTGATGCTGCAAAATGCGGTCATTTGAAGGTCAAATGAGTGCTTGAAAATGGCGCGTTCCAAAAGAAATGGATAATTCAAAGAGCCCTGAGGGGTGTCAGAGCCACACGATATTTGATTTGTTACTCACGACGTGGCTCTCTGGGACCGTCCACTGTGATTTTGATGGCTCTCTGGTATGTCGCCACCTGAGAGGGGTTCGTGAACACTGTGATGGTCAGGGTGAAACTCTTGCCTGAGACAAATGAAGACAGAACAAGAGATGGTATAAAGCAAAATGGAAAAAACTCTCAAGTATTGTAGGATTGTTAAAACCCACACAGCTCTTTTACTAAAATATTTGTATCCATCTAGAAGAGATTAAAAAAAAAGTGGGCTATATCACTCAGCAGAAATCACATCAGTTAGTTTTATGCAAACAAAATGTTTGTACAACATTAAAACATCCTTTTATGGCTAAAAAAACATATATATCGTAATACAAATATATATATTTGGAATTGATATAGCTGTACTTTATTAGTGTCTTTTGGTTACCTTATTTAGCTACAGTAGAACAATGATAAAGTTCACTAGCTGATGAAAAGAGCAGCTGAAAAAATGTTAGAAATCATTTAAGCGAATAAAGAATAAATAGTAATTATCTCTACGTTCAACAAGGCAAGGACTTGACACTAATACCAATCAGGATATCTGAAACAACTTCTGCAAAGCAAGAATCTCTGACTAACGATGACCAAGTTGATCTTTCCTTCATCATCCTAACGTCATCAGAGGCATTTACAAATGTGTAAGTGTGTTCATTCAAACAAATTGCCTTGAAGGTGACCCACCCTCGACACTTGTTTGTTGTGTCCACATTATGGTTACAATTAGCAAAATATATAGTAAATGTAAAAGTCAAATAAATCTCTCAACTCCAGAAGAAGCCCTGCAACAACTGCTTTATGTCATCTATCTAGTAAATTTCTCACCTTTAATATTATTTGCTCTAACACTCTGTGATACAATGCCTGTTTTGTCTTTTAAAGTTCCAAATAAATTTTAAACATAAATTAATATTACCTAGGTCATTTATATTACATTATAACTATATATAGGCAAGAGTATATGTATATGTATCCGACATATGTATTGGCAAAATGTTACATCATTTTGTGGTAGGTAAATGTTGCTTTCATCAAGGAATTTCATCTTTTTTTTTTTAAGTGCATCTGCATGTATCGAAATAAAGCACTTTTTTTTAAACACATTGCCATATTCTTTATCTACACACACTGCTATTTTAAATAGATAAGTTGAACTATTTGCCTAACTGTTGGGCGCATATGTGTGTGTTTCTCTAAGAGAGGAGAAAGGGGGGGGGGGGGTGGCGAGGTGGCTTGTACCAGGAAGTTATTTTGAATCCTGATTTTTATTCACTCGCACTTTCCCCTGTGTATGGATATGTCAGTGTGGTGTGTATTTGTGCACAAAAAAGAGGTGTTCCGCATGTGTTTGTAGTTTTGCACAAGTGAGCAAGAGCGTACCCCTGCCGCTGCGACCCACGAAGCGCAGGTCATTGAATCGGGCTACTTGGTTTTTAATAGCAGCCGTGGCGTTGCGGAGCTCTGCCGAGTAGTTCTCGTCGTTGCCTGCCATCACGGTCACCATGGTGCCATCGGGGACCTCGCCAAGGGCAACCACCTGATCATGACCCCCCCACCCCACAAAAAAAAATCATCAATTAATAACAGAGGATTTGGGAATGTGATAAATCAGTCTTGTTCAATGTGTTTAAAATGTGCGTCCAATCTATGGATTGGGGGCCATACAGTATAAGGCCTGCAATCCATTTTTTTGTGGTCAAATGAACATATACAAAATAGCATTTGACTCGGCCCATGTTGTGATGAAAAGAAAAAAAACATTGATCTGAATCCCAAAAACAGCTACCACTAATACTATTAGGGCTGTCAAAATGAGTGCGTTAATTCTGAGTTACAGTAAATTTTGCAGTAATTAATGTAATAATAATGCATATATTTGTGGAGACTGAGGTCAAGTTATACTTAACAATTTAAAAAAAGTTACTTCATGTTAAAGATTAGATTAGCTCTTAATATGAAAAGAAAAATGCACTGAGCTATCACCGTCCTACAAATGCAATTTTATGCCATCTACTGGCAGAAAAATGACCTAGAAAAAAATCAATATCCCACTTGATTTTACAATACAATACATATTTTTAATTTAAACTCAATTTTATGATTTATTATGAAATTACTAAATCAATAACTAAAATATGCAGCCATATTTCTATTTAACATTTTTCTCACTTTTATGTTAACAAGAGTATGAAAACTTAGCGTACATTTTATTGTACATTTAGAACAGATATGAAATGTAAAAATAAAGTAATTCCATTAATTCGCCTGACACCCATAATATATATATATATATATATATATATATATATATATATATATATATATATATATATATATATATATATATATATACTATGAATGAATAAAAAATGTACATTTCATATTTTATATTGCAAAGATGTGAGAAAAAAAAAATACTGGAACCTAAAACACAATTTCAAATTTTCACACCTTGATAAGCAAAAATAATTCAAATTCTGAAGAAAAAACGGGTAAATCACAAATGTTTGTTTCACTTTCTGTTGTCAAGGTCCGATTTATGAAAAATATCACACATTCATCCTGATGAAGTAAACCCTCCTTCAAAGACTACCAGTCAAATACAGATTACTCCTGTTTTGGCTCTGAATGTGGAGATGTAACTCTGCGGCTGCTCAGAGCAGTGGTGGATTTTTTTCAAGTGGGTTACAGGACTGCGGGCCAACCCAGAATCATGAACAATCCTAAAGTCTTTGCCTTATTATTATTACCTTTAATAGAAAGCTATGTTGAAAAATGAAAAATTGAAAAATTTAAAAGTGACAGTTTTCTGTTTGCAGCCATCAGAAAAAACATTCATGCACCATAAAAATAATCTGTTATCAGGAAGAGCTGAATGGCACTTCATTAGAATGCATCACACAGCAGGCACGCGCACAAGCATGTTCGCAAGTGTGAGCGCCCGCGAGCGAGCTAATGCAACAAACCCACTAAATGAGTCGGGTCTGCGGCTAAAAGCCACTTTTGCCACAAATGCATTTTTGCCTGAAAGTGCAGGAAAGACGTGCAAAAGTGTCAACAGGATGTAACGAGATCATTAAGGCATGAAAATATACAACTGCTTTACTGCTTAAAATGTAGCTCGTACAAATGTGTGTTTGTTAGCATAGCAGTTGTTTTTGTAGTATATATATATAGATATAAAAATTTGTTTTACTGTATATATATATATATATATATATATATATATATATATATATATATATATATATTTTTTTTATTTTTATTTATTTATTTATTTTGGTGTAAGAATGGAAACAGGTGGATAAAGAGGTTAATTGTGTCTTCTGCCATCTACTGGAAGAGATTATAAATGTTCTGCCTGTCACTATATGTCGCTGGCATAGACAAACAACAAAAGATCAATTACAGTATTTGTGGTAAATAAACTTTTGGAATCAATGACGTGAAATCGGATGATTTCACATCTGAGGATTTGTCGCAGCACACTGCAGATCTGTCGGGTCTGGCCCATCACATCACTTGATAAGGCCCACTAAAGCAAATCATGTGCTTCCTCTTCATGTTTCTTGCTAGCATAAATTGCAAATAGTTTTCACTTTTAATAACAGAGATAATGTCAGCATTTTTTGTGTGCCCCAAACCTGTTTTTAAAATTAAAATTAATTCTATCCTTATAAGGTCTTCTTACAAGCAGCATTCAAATGGCACAAAAAAAAGGACTTAGGCTTTCTGACCTTAAAAGCAATAGGCAGTGTTTTGTTGCACCTCCAGTGTGTGGGCAGCACCGAACACAGGAAGTTGGGACTGTCTGTCTTCACCAGCTCACCCGGATGATCTGACAGCACCTGCGAAATAAATGATCAACTATTGAGTTTTTTAAAAACACAACAAAAACATTAACAACAAACCACTGGCATTCCGCCTACCATGTCACGGTCGGCCATGCGCAACTTTCCCACCAGGGATGCTCCGCCTCCCGCCTCCTGGGCACCCAGGGCCTCGACCATCTTTCCCCCCGAGGCGAGGGTGGTGGACGGGGGAGTGTAGCGCCGGCCAGGGCAGGGGTCTGGAAGAAATATTAATAAATCACTACTTATGCTCCTAAATAATTAGGAATAGCTGGAAACACAAACAGGAAACATACAGACATAGAACATAAACATAAATAGCGAGATTTTTTTAAAAATAAAATGTTTGAAGCAATTTTACACTTAAAAGAAAGTCATGTTGGTGCTCGTGTTTCAGACCTAAAATTACTGTTCACTGTGTCATGTTTGTTCAAACTTGGCACACATTACAAACTCCCCGACCACAATATTAGGCACACAGGCCGTTTAAAGATAACTAGTAGAAGCTATCGGCATCAAAACGTCCTTCATATGCAAAGCTAATAATGCTCAATTTTGATTGACAGTTGCAATAGGTTTAGTATCGTGGGTGTAACTTGATGTTTAATATTATTATTATTATTATTAAAACAATAAATACATACTTTCTTCTATCTATCTATCTATCATAAAAATAGTACGTCAGTTTAGCAAAGCAAATACAGTTCAGATTTAGTACCAACATTGCTTTCATCAGACAGGTAACCCTGAGTTAAATAATATGTCAAAATAAAATTTTTACAATTAGCAAATTTTTTACCCCCTCAACCCCCAAATAATTAGTAACACGGTGCCCCCCCCCCCCCCCCCCCCCCCCCAATAATCATGCTTTGACTACCCATTATAATAATAAGAATTCCTATTATTATTATTATTTTGTATGGACTAGACGTGTTTTCTTTTGTGTTAAATTTGATGCATGCAATTTACCAATTTGAGTGAGTACATTTTTCTTGGACCTAATCTAATAATAGATAGAAATAATAATCAATAAAGATAATGACTGGTGTACCGTATTTGGCGTCCCAAAGGAAGACCATTTGTGCGACTCTTTCACTCAATAAACGTCCAGACAAGCCTCCTCTTTTTCCCTTTTCTGTCTTCTGAATGATGGAAGTCCGTTACAACCGGTGTCGTCTTCAACAATAACTTCCTTTAGTTTGTTCCCCCTCCACTGCGCGTTTGATTAAAAAAAAAAAAAAAAGTTGCCACAATCTTCGAAACGACGTCAAGGTTCCTGCAGTTGAGCGCAAACAAGGCACACCAAGCTTGTTTCAACACGGAAACGTGGTCATATTAGCAACCGACACACTCGTGCGTGTGTGTGTGTGCCTTCTCCGTAAGTGACCATTGACGCTCGCAGCCACAGAATTTTTACCCGGAACACCCCACGCTTGTGTCTCATCCGGGCAAGTGCGGCGGTTACTCCCTGCTGTCAGCTGATTGGTTGCTGAGCTGCTATGCGCAAAGATGATTGGCCGACTGGTGGAAGGGACCAATCAGCTTACTGTCCGTCCGCAAAGATGGGGAGTGGGGGGCTGGCTTTGGTTTGGGGCAAAAGCCTCCAATTATGATTGCGTAAAATGCTGAAAAGCATCAAGGAAACGCCACTGTTTCCTTCTTTAAAAAAGAAAAGAAAAGAAAGAAAAAGCTCATTGAGGTCATCCGGGCAAAAGTGTAAAATTCCCACAATTCTACATTTCCCTGGGAGAAAGAAAAACGCTTACTAACTCATCGTTTTGCATTGCTGTGTTTCCAAACTTCAAAATCATCATCGTCATTCATGATTTATTGGAAAGTATTTTATCTGCAGTTATTTCCCCACATTTCCCAAAATACTAATATTTTCAGTATTCTACATTTTCCAAAGGGGAAAAAAACTTTAAGGAGTAAAACAATTTCCCTGGCATTTTCACATTTCTCCATCGATTCTCCCCAATTCCCAAAGTTTAGATATTGCACATTTTCCGAGAAAAAAAATCCAAAATGAATGGAGACATTTCACAAATATATACCTAATTATTTCATATTCCTCAACTAATTCAAGCCATTCAAACTTTACAATAATAAGCCCAATCAGGACATGTATACGGACATCTGCATCTATTTCTGCATTCCAATAACTTCAGTTTTTCAGAATTCTGCACAATTTTATACTAAAATTCCCAAATTAAGAGACATGTAACATATTTTGCTAAATTTTCCAAATTACTCAACCAAAATTCACCATTGCAACTTCAATTGTTCCTTCAGGAAATGTGTTAAAATCCTCAACAATCTCACTGGATTTAACGATGGTCATTGTATTGCTCTAATATGCATAATTCAGTATTTTTGTCACATATTTTCAACATTACATTTAGACTAATAATATGTTTTTTCTGTTCAGCGTCAGCACTTCTGTATTTTTTTCTACCAAAATTACTTCCTCATGTCATATCACTTTTTTGTGGTGCTCCCAATAAAGTGTCATATAAAGCTTACAAAAAAGCTAATGTTTAGCAATATGAACAATGTGATAAATCTGGCATGTCCATGCAAGCACCGACAGAAATATTCAAATTTCACATTTTCCAAAAGTCAACTCATGCCATCTTGTGATGAACCAACACAAGATCCCTGACCGACATTGTCTTACTGCTCACGTTGATCAAAAAAGACATCCTTGTCATTGGTCTGCAATGATACACGTGTGGTGAAAAGTTCGAATATCACAAGGCAAGGTGAGAGTAAATGTTTCTTTTTATATTCACCCAACACCTCTCACCTGCAGGTAAAGCAGGTCAGTACCGGTTTACGGCCAATAGGGGACAGTGAGGGGTTGAAAGCATATAGCTGTGTTCAAGTCAATATTTTGTACTAAATGTATTTACAGACCGTGATGTTTTCCTCATCTGCACATTTATATTGGGCAATTGTGAGGTGTAAAAACACATTTGCCTTAAATTTCAGTGGCCAGTGAAGATGGATATAGTCTGAAAATCCTTTTCAACAGACACAAACTTTTAATGTGTTTCTTGTTTTTATGCACAGACATTTATTGGTATATGCTGATTTGATTAATATGAATAAATGATTATCGTTATTAGATCATTCTAACTCACCATAATAAATTATACAATAAATGTTCAGTTAAACTGGAAGAGGTTCTTAATAAAATACACAAATGCAAAATGGAAATAATCTAAAAAAAAAAAAAGAGAGAAAAAAAATACTGACAGTACTTAATATTATATGTTTGGGCCGGCAAACTTTGTATCGAGTGTATGATTTCAGTGAAGTCAACACTTTATTGCCTTACAGCTGCTGTCGGAAGAGTTTTGAGAAAACGCCAGTCTGCCCCTCTGGCCAAAGGGGAATGATAAAAAATGTAAATGCCTCCTTTCTTGTCTGGCACAGAGCTGAACGGGATGTGATTTGCCCTCGGAAATATTTATATTCCACTGTCTTGATAACAGCACAATTTACTTTAAACAAATAACAACAAAAAGATAATAATAAAATGATAACATCATCTTTATACATTATATCTTTGAAATGAATCATAAAAATCAATAGTACAATTACTGATACTAGTTAAATGGAATGAACATATTTTGTCTGAAACTGTCACAAAGACTATTTTGTCCACCGATTATAGAAACATTCTGCAATGCAGTTCTCAACAGATTGGTCCGATACGTTCTCGTCCCATCCTAATTTGATCACCTTTTAATCCAACACAAGACACAATTTAGAAAGGTGCTGAAAGTTGCCATGATGACAAGTTTGTTCCCATTTCGTACAGGATTCTTCAGAAATTCTCTTTTCGGAACGTATTTGTATACTGTATATATCATATTTGAAGTTGCTTCATTTATGTCCAAGACACAAATTTCCTGCTCCTTAAACCAAAAAAAAAAAAAAAAAAAACTGATTTCCTTACATTTGTCATTGATTCTTAAAATAGGCACAAAAAAAAATAATGTTACTTATTCATCATAAACAAGCACTGGCATGCCTGCATGACCTAATAAGAAAGAATTCAAGGTTTTATCGTACTTGAAAAGGTCAAAGTGCAAATTGTCAGCATGAGCATGTGGAAATCAGATGACAAGAATGACAATGAGAGAAGTTGCGGCTTTACCAAAGAGTTCGCTGCCTGATCGGCCCTTCCTCATCAAGAACATGGCCAAGGACAGCGGACCGGAACCAGGAAAAGATCCCGGGTTCATACTGGGATCCTCGGCGGGTGACGGCTACTCGTCCAATTTCCAACCCAAGCTCAATGAAAACGACAAATTACGACAAACCCCGCAACGAATATTTGAAATCAAACAAACAGGATCAGATTCATCAAAACTTATGGAGACCCCGAAGAAGAAGAAGTCACTCACCTTCATCAGCAGTTTTTATACTCTCATTCACATCTTCATCCTTCCCCCTCAAGCATTAAAAAAAAAAAAAAACACATCAAAATGTGAAGGAAGAAGAGCAGCCAGTCAAGCTGAATTCATCCTCGCCTCTAAAGCTCGTAGCCACAGGGGACGCGAGTCCACTTTGCCCTCAGGCGCTTTCGCAGCTGCTAATTTCATTTTCACTTGCCACTCAGTGCCGTATTCTCCATTTTTTCGGGGTCACTCCCAAATCCTCCAAGCCCTTCCCTTTCATTTACATCCTATTTGGACGTTCCACTTTCAAACTGAGGATGCTGACAAAAGCTAACAGCAAAAACATCTGATATTAAAGAAGCAGTATGAAATACTCTTTTTGTGTTTGTTGTTGTTGTTTTTGTTAATTTCTTGTTTGGTGTCCAGCTGACGTTTTTGGTCCGCTATTTTGATACAACTAGAGTACAGCGAGAACATTGTTGCACCAACCATTCAATGACAGAAAGTTACATTCAATAAATGATAGGGCAAGGTGGAATTTGCATTTATTTATTATTTAAATTTTGAATTCAAAAACTCCCTCTAGTGGTATGTGAAAGAATCACCGAATCAAATGTTCTAACTACAGCATGCGTAATGTTTAATGTTTGTTTTAGTACAGTGGTCCTCAAATGGGGGTACGTGAGATTTTAAAATACATTTCAAAAGTATAGCATCCATACAAAAATCCCTAAATAATATTAAATCATTATTCATTTATGTAAATAGTTCAGAAAATATTTATTATTTATTTTTAAAAAAATTTTTTATATTTATATATTTATTTATATATAGTTATATTCAGTAGGCAATTCAATTTCATTGTCCTAAAAGATCTGATTCTCCCGATACCAAACCTGCTATATGCCACGTAGTAAAACCTGTCAATCATTTCAAAACTTTATTTAAAATTAAGTTAGTGATTTCATTTTGAGAACAGATCTTTGACCCAAAAGGATGTCAGTTTGTGGTGATACATTTAATGTATGCAAATATTTATCATTTATTCTTTCTTTTTCTTAGTTATATCGCTTGATTTCCAAAAAGTTAAAGAGAGACCACTATTCAAATGAAGACCCCCCCCCCCCCCCCAAAAAAAAAAACAAGATCCAAAGTTGAAAAAAATCAGACAATGATGGCACTTTATTTTAAGTCTTTTCTGTTTTTCAACAAAAAAATCCATTGCGCTGCATCAGGGGGTACTTGGCTGGAAAAAATATTTCACAGTATATATTTACATCAATGAAAAAGGTTGACAACCACTGTTTGAGTACATTTATTCTTATGGGAAGAAACCTATGCCTTGTTTTTGGTGAACATATAGACCACCACTGTATTATAATGTTGGTCCTTATGGTGGTATTTGGAGAGACTTTAAAAAAAAAAAAAAATTTAGATGGCCCTTGCTAAAAAAAAAAAAAACTTTTTTGAGAACCATTTTAATTGTAATGATTATCACTTACAGCTTGTGGAGAAAAAAAATCTGTATCTTAAAACATATTGTGAAATGATTCAATACTGTTAACTGCTGGTATGACACTCTAATCACTTGAAACTCCTTCCTGGTGTGGAAGTTTTGCTTCTGGATGAACATACTTTTCAGAAAGCCAACATTTCCATATCAAAAATGTGTTTGATTGGTTGTTATGTAACAGAACGCAGAAGTGGTGGTGGAAATGATGATGTGTCCGATTGAAAATTTAGACTCTTAGTAAAGCTAACATACTGTACGAGTTTTGGGCTTTGGGATTGGTACTTTGAGTTCATGCAAGCACAGGGAGACCACATAAACTCAGCACCGAATCATGAATGTCAGCTATGTGTTCATGCGGTGCTGTCCATGGTGCTGAAGGAACACTTTGCCCTGATGACTTGGACATTAATCGATATCGCAATATCTCACCTGGTGATGGTGTGAATTTCAGTGTCGGTTGTTTGTCTCTAGGTGCCCTCTGAGTGACTTGTGACCAATCCAGGGTGTACAGTACACTCTAAAAAACAGTTGGGTCAAAAATAACCCAAATTGGGTCACGCATGGACCAACCCAGCTCAACCCTTTTTGTAGTTATTTAACCCAAAAAGGTGGGTCAAATTAAATCAATAGCCCACAAAACCACCCTAAAATTGGATGTTGTGTTATTCATTTGACCCAACTTTCTGGGCTATTTAGCCCAGAAAGTTGAATAGGGTAAAAAATGAGCCAACCTGACTTTTTGAGGTATTTAGCCCATAAAGTTGGGTCAAATGAATAACCAACAAATCCCTCTTTTGGGTTATTCATTTGACCCAACTTTTTGGGTTAGTTGAATAACCCAAATGAATTAGGTCAAAAATGAACCCACCCTACTTTCTGAGGTATTTAGCACCAAATGTTAGGTTGAATTAATTTCATAACCCAGAAATCAACCCAATCTTTGGGTTGCTTTGTGTGTTATTCATTTAAACATGGGTTGGCTAGTGGATTATTTATTTGACCCAACCTTTTGGGTCAGCAAAATACATTTTAAAAACTTGGGTCCCTCTTTGATCCAATTTGGGTTAATTTTGACCCAACTGTTTTTAGAGTGTATACCTTTCGCCTGTTATCGTCTGGGATAGCTCCAGTTGGCCCTTAATGAGGACAAGCTGTATGGAAGACGGATGAATGGATTTTTCTTGAATGTACATAAAAAGCCATCAGCCATGTGTCCCCCTTAACTGCACCAGCCTGAGGGCAGTGACAATGGCGGGTCCCGGATCAATATTGGTGAGCGACGGTCACAAAAAGCTCAACACAACTTGGCCACCCGAACAAGGGATTGATCAGGAAGCTGTGGTGTGGCTAGTGAGGTTGGCGGTGAAGACAAATAATCAAAAGCGGACTTTTATTTTGAAGGCGCGGAGCAAAGCGGTTTGCTGTTGATTCGTGTACTGGATCGACGCAGCCTTCAAATGCTTTCATCAAAGATGAGCATCGGAGGTGTCGCTTATTAACAGGCCAGTCAGTTCACACACAAACTGTACAGTACACAGACTCACACATCTTTTCTATAATTCATGGGGTGTATTGTGCGCATGCAGTTAACTGCCGCTTCAAAGTAATTAATTGATTTTCTGACATCATTTAGCAGGACTAGCAAGTGACTCACAAACACACAGCAAAAAATAAAGTTGAAAAACAAAAAAAAAGTCATAAATAAGTAATATATTATTTAATTAAAGCAAAAATGATTGTCCAATGCAGCAGGAAAATAAAAATATATATTTTTAAAGATACTGTAGCTAACATAAAAAAAAAAAAGTTGGTGTTTCTTATCTTAACACCAAATTTACTCATGGCTCCAGTTGCAAAATTTCAGTAATTTTAAAATTTGGAAACTTCCTGAGCAAATTAGTGGAAACTGTGGGAATTAATGGGACTAAACCATTAATTTGCTAAATCAATGGTTAATTCTTAAAAGTGAGTTGCCTGAAAGGGTTGAAACAAACGTTTTTTTTTTACTAAGCAGAAAAATCCACCCGTTTTTATCTATCTTATGGTGGGTGAGGGATTGTCCATCCATCCATCCATTTTCTTAACCGCTTGTCCTCACAAGGGTCGCTGGAGCCTATCCCAGCAGGCTTCGGGCAGTAGGCGGGGTACACCCTGAACTGGTTGCCAGCCAATCGCAGGGGTGGGGGATTGTTATTTGGCCAATTGCTGTTAACTGAAAATGACATCACAGTTGCTCAAGGCTCACGTTCAGAAAGCAGGTGAGCCATGATTGGTTGTTACCTGAGCCAACCAACAGCACTTGACAAAATGTCCCCCATAAGAACTAAAAACGGGTAGATTTTGCTGCTTAAATCATTTTCCACAAACAGTATTAATATATGATTGTAAAGAAAACATTTTTTAAGTAGTGTGCGCAAACCTGGCAGATGTTTTGGAAAGATACCAAAATTATTAGCTCTTTGACTGCCAGACGTTTTCAGAAACGGGATGTCGCCAGTGCCAGCCGATTTAAGCATTTTGACTGATCTTTCAAGGTCCACAGAAAATTATGTGTTTGGACTATGGAAACACACATACTACCAAATGAAAGATTGGACTCTCATCTTTCATCAGAAAAAAAAAGTTTGTTTCTACCTTATTCCGTTTTTCAATAATCAACAATAGAAAATGGTTAGTTTCACCTCTGTTTTGAAACAAACGTCTTTTAACGTCTTTGGCACTCCTCCATAGGATTTTACTTAACGTTATTTAACGTTTTTGGCAGTCAAAGAGATTATGATAATATTTACATTTTAATTCAATTTTTTTTAAAGAGACATTACAACTATGACATCCAACTTCATCCGTCCCTGTAAAATCCATAGTTTTGCGAAAGATGGGTAAACCACATTCCCATGACAGTTTGGCTGACTAAAAGTTGCTCACTAAACTTCATGTCAGTTACGTGTTAAAAATGAGAAGACAAAGTAACAGATAGTACGGAAACTGTTTTGGGACCATGAAAAGATGTTGCGAATACTGTATGAATGTGTCAATAATGCTAACTAACGCAAGTCAAGATGTTTCACCACAGTAAATTGAGACTGGCTCGAAACTCCAAGGTTAAGACTCGAGACTACTTATTTGATCTACTCTCACATCTGCTAATAATATGTGCAGATTGCAAAGTTTAACACTGGAGATTCCCTTGGCGTTGACACCACACATCTCGTTTTCTCAATGTGCCGAAGATGCAACAGCTCATATTGTTTGGAAAAAGAACATCGTGGAATCCCAGTTTACTGATACGACTATAAGAAGGAAACCAGTGTGAAAACGGCTACCGCGTCTGTATTATTCCTTTTTTTTATTTTTACCACAAGAAAAACGCAATACATGCACAAAAGCAAGACATTTTCTTCTTTAAAACAGCCTTAGATCTGCATCATAAATTAAATTCCCCTCCCACTTCATCATATCAGCCTGTTTATAGCTTTGAAAAATGCAAAAACAGTCTTCATCCTTTGTGAGTCGTGCGCATATTGAATTATTCAGCCGGACGAGCGGCTAATTCTTGCTAAACTAACGATTGATTTTCTGACACAAGAAATGAAGGAGAGAGAAGAGTGAACAGCGGCTGTACCGCTTCACATGAACAGAGCCGACGTGGCTTTGAAGGCTTGAAGGTGGGAGGAAGATGGGGAGGGACAGGGGGGGAGTCAAAAGCGAGAGCGCACGTGTCGAGTGACACCGGGCCAGAGTGAGACGGGCCCCGGAGATGCAGGCGGGAAGACTGAGGAGCCTCCGGCAGTCTTTAGTGCAGTTTGAATAGCTGAGCAGGTGCATTAGGCCGAGAAAGTCTCCAGCGTGCACACATGGACGCTCGCGCTCGCTGGCTCTCAATTCGGACCTGCTAAAGTTGAGGGAGCCAAGTTGGAATCGCCTTGTGCTCAAATCAGCAATTTTGAACGGAACATCGGAAAGCTTGGCTACGTTTTAGGTCACCAATAATGATGGTGAACACAGTAGACTTCTTTGCTGTTTTTCTTTGGATTTTGACACCGATCACAAGGGCTCGGACTCGTATCCTAAATTTCTTCACTATTCGTTTACCATTTATCCACCAAATCCTGAATCCATTCAAATGAGTTACTAATTTTACTTTTGCCGTAAAACACGTCATAGGCCCCAAAAAATAAATAAATAATCCAATTTGATTATAATGGCACTTTTTTAGTGCTTTTTCTAAGGCATACAATATATTTTCCAAAGCGCTTTACCAAGCAGTGTTCATTTTGACACAACATAATTATTAATTAAAGTTTTAGTCATAATGAAGTCATCTGATTGTATTTTAGTTTGAATCCAATTTTAGTCGTCCAAATTGACAATTTAGTCAGTCTTTTGCTAAACATGTTGACCCGACAATACTATGCCATATTAAAACTTAGTTTTCTACTAAAAAAAAAAAAAAAGTGCATAATTGCCTGAGATTAATCTTGCAGCTGCACAATGAATGTAAACATGTTTGAAGAGTGGTTCTTTTCTCCCACCCACGTTTCTTTTCTTTTTTTTTTCCCCCAGGAGAGCTCAGTATTGTTCATTCGATTTGGACATCATCATCGAGCTCTCCTTTTTTTTAAAAAACAAATAAATTAAAAAAATTTAATAAATGTTTTTATTTTTTTTTATTTTATTTATTTATTTATTTATTTATTTATTTATTTCCCACCCACGTTTCATTCCTTCTTCTGATTGGATTTTGTGAAATTTTGTCACTTTTGTTTGTCATTTTAGTCATTGACAAACTTCTCAAGCAATTTTAGTTATCGTCTCAATGAATGGCTTCTATTTTAGTTTTCGTTTCATTTTTGTCTGCAATTTTTTTGGGGTGTGTGAAATCAGTACTGTTACCAAGCTTCATCTTCACTTATTTGAAAACATAACAGAGTGTACACCGATGCACGAACGGCAATAGAGCCACGGTCAGAGTTACCCGCTGAAAGGTTTTCCTTTTTTAGTTTTCAATAACTTACGTTAAGTTGCAGGATCCCTCGCTGTAAGCTGTTGAACAGGCACAACGTGTCCCGAACCATCCATACTCCATTCTCTGTAACGCTTATGATTTTGGACCCATTTTAAATCCATACGCTCGTGTCGAACTAGCTTCTAGCTAGCACTAAGCTAACTTAGATATTTTTGTCTCATGCAAGCGGCCAAACCAAACTCCCTTCATGTGCTGCTCTGACGGGGCCAGCAGTGAAGTAACAAAGGGTGTGATAAACTGTCCAGCCGGGCTTCATTGACTGCTTAACACTTGAATTTAACCATCAATAGCTGGCTAAATATTACCGTGCATGCACAAAGCCATTCCTGGTTACCAGGCTCAAAGGCAGGGGCTTTTCACCCCACATATGTTGACTCAAATATGACAATACTGATTCCGAGTAAGTTTTTAACAGCCAGCTTGCTAATCAATTTGTTTCGTTCACAGCCCTACTGATCGCCATGCAACTTATTCCTGACCTCAGATCGCATTGGAATTAGGGCCTATTTGTATTTTATTTCTATTTGCTAACAGATTTGTATGGATGCTATGTTTAATATTTTCTTGGTGTTTGATATTATTAGTAATTCATGTCTGCTTTATTAGCCAACTAACCAACAGACAGGCCAGCCGTTCTATCTGAACGATTGACTGACTGGTTGATAACGTCCATCTTGTCTTGTAGCTTATGTGCTATGCTATGCTGAGCTTATGCTAATGGCTGTCCATCCGTCCAACCGACCAGTCATCTATCTGACCAAACAAGTGTCCTACCCATGCAGACAACAGACAGACAGACAGACCCAGCACCCACCAACCTTCCAAATGATTGATCAACCGACCAGCCATCCGACTCAGACATCCAACCAAGTGTACCACCCAATCTCCCACCAGCTCACTGATAGTCCAACCAACCGACCAACCAATTGACGGTCTTTTCTAGGGGCTTGTAATCATGGCGTTCCCAAAGTTGTCATGAATCTACCCTCACATATATAAAAAAAATAAAAATAAAAAAAATAAGTCTCCATATGTAGCAAGCAGGCTTTTTCAGGTGTTAATTCAATAACCATTAACATCACATTATCAATTCATACCCGCAAGGCATTAGTTACAGCATGTTGGGCATGGACTGCGCAGTATATGATTGGGCGTTTGCATGCTAAGGACCCCCGAAGACTCCCTGCAACACAAGTGAATCATTAAAGTGGAAGAGCCCATCAAAATCAGCCAATCAGACACTTTGAAAGCCAACCAGCACGCATTCGCATCGAATCCCAAACGAGCCAATGAATAAATCAGAAGGCGCAGTCGATGTGTGGAATTTACAAGAATAGAAGGAAGCTAATGGGTGGCGGCCGCATACGTACGCATCCGCATCAAGACAACAATTTTTTTTTAACCACAAAGTGGGGACAAATGGGGCGCACGGGCAGGCAGAGTGGCTGAGGGAGAGTGTGAAAAGGGTGAGGCGACTCTTTGCATGACCTTCTTTGTTAACCGCAACACTGATGGGACCTCGCCTGGCCTCGCACGGGACCGCCGTCCAAGCCCGACTTTGACAAACACAAAGCCGCCATCTCGCCCATTAAGGGTCGAAGGGACCCCCGCGCGGTTAGGAGACGCTGGGAACATCCGCAGAGCTTGGGATGTTGGCAGACTTCATCGATCGTCAAATGGCTGTTTGCTGTTGGCGGTTTCTTGTGTCTGCGCTACAAAACTTTGACGCAAGTTCCAGTCAGAGTGCAGCGAAACGTGTACAGCAACGGGGGTCTTTTTTTCAGACAGTCAGAAACAGTGCTGACGTACACGACAATTCCCGCCCCACATTGTCCAGTCTATACTCCCGGAACCAACATTTTTCACAGCTATCACTACAAAAGAAAAAGAAAAAAGAATTATAAAGGGGGGTAATACTAATATGAAAAGTCATATTATAAGTAAGTTTCAAGTATTAACTTTCAAGTCCCAACGTACTGTGGCAGAAGTCAAGTGGTCACCACGAAATTTTCAGCAAATTGACTTAAGTCATTACTTGGGTTAAACAGGTCAAAAGTCAAGTCTTGCGGTCTTGTCCAGTCACTTGATGACGCCATGAAAATTGCAGAGGCGGAGCTTATGAGATGATGATTCCATTGGCTACGTCTTTAAACGTTCTTAAGCCTCCATATTGACAGAAAAACAATGTGAATAGGAACTGCATGCAGATCCTTATTTTCATTTGAATGCAATTTGAATGCAAAGCCACACACTTTGACATTTTATGAAAGAGTCTATTTAAGAATGCCAACACCGCCCATCAATATTTTTATTATTTGTCTAGTGTGTGTCTAGTGTCTGAGTGCTAAACATATTTTAACTCTTTGACTGCCAGACGTTTTCAGAAAAGGGATGCCGTGGGTGCCAGCCGATTGTAAGCATTTTGACTGATCTTTCAAGGTCCACAGAAAATGATGTGTTTGGGACTATGGAAACACACATACTACCAAATGAAAGATTGGACTCTCATCTTTCATCAGAAAAAAAAAGTTTGTTTCTACCTTCCTTCCGTTTTTCAGTAATCAACAATAGAAAATGGTTAGTTTCACCTCAGTTTTGAAAAAAAACGTCTTTTAACGTCTTTGGCACTCCTCCATAGGATTTTTACTAAACGTTATTTAACGTTTTTGGCAGTCAAAGAGTTAATGGTTTCCAGGTTATTTGAGGCTGTTAATGAAAATGAAATCCGTTCTTTTGGATTGTCTCTAGTTTTGTTGATATCAATATTTTTGATAATGAATTGATTGACAATGTTGACAGCTTTGAAAGTTTACAAAATTCACTTGGATCGTTTCCTAAAAGTAGCGTCTTGTGCTTTGGTGTCACCTGTTTGTTTACAGCTAATATTGCCCAATTTCCTGAATTTTTGCTTGATTTTTTAACATGGAACATGATTTACATACAAAAAGCCCTCTGTGGATAATAATTGCTGGTCGTTCACAATATCGTATCAAAAAAGAAAAAAAATTCACAGCAATTTTTTTTTACAACAAAAATGTGAAATATCTCCAAAACTAGAGAGCCAGTTCAGAAAAAAAAACAATGGCCTATTTGGATTCAGCAACATCAAAATACCCTAAAACCAGTGAAAGTTTCTTGGCACCAAAATGGTGTGTTGACCAGTCTTGACAAACTTCTGTTCATTGTTAAGTACCACCAATTAAAAGATAAATACAATTAAGTGTAGAAAATGTCTTTAAGATGTCTGACTTATCCTCATTTTTCAGTGTTTTATTGTAATTACTTCATTTAATTTGTGTGTAATCTATCAAAAATGGTGTATACTGATTATAAAGAATAATAAATCGAATATGGGGGGGAGGGGCAAATGGAATCTTGCCTCTGGCACAAGACTAGAAACAAGAAGCGAGCCCGAACTAAAACATGAAGAAAAAGAAAGTAGCCAAGGCAACGGTGAACAAAACAACAAAACAACAAAACAAAACAAAAAAAACATGGTCATCAGACTCAGAAAACCCAGAAAATGTAACAAAACTGCACCTTTCAGAGTGGCCTTTCATTGTGAGCAGGTCTAAGGCACACCTGTGCACTAATCATGGTGTCTGATAAGCATCTTGATATGGCACACCTGCGAGGGTGGTGGGGATGGATTATCTCGGCAAAGGAGAAGAAGCTTCACTGTTCCAAATTTAGACTGGTTTGTGAACAATATTTGAGGATGGAAATGGTGGGAGATATTGTGTGGAAGAAGTTTTTTAGATCTTTGAGTTCGATCTCATCATGAAAATGGGAGAAGCCAAACAAAAGCGTGTTGTGGTTTATATTTTTTTTTTTATATTTCAATTTCTGCCATCACTATTTGCTTTTCTCATTAACGCACATACCTTGGATGCTTATATATGTTCTTCAAGAAGTAATAAGTTCTCTTCTTGAATAAGTCATCTTCTTCCCACCCCTTTTTTGAGCAGCACATGGTTGACATTGCTTTATTGATACTTGTGTACAGACGCTCCCCTACTTAGCGAACATTCGAGTTTCACGAACAACCGGGTACGAAGTACCGAAACATGTCTGCGCGATGTCAAAAAATGTTCGGAAAGAGATGCTGTAAGTTACATTTTGTATTGCGCACCTTTTTCCGGAAGTACTGTAGTGCTTCTTTCCGCCGCTAATACCGACGCTTGGCGCTGTGAGAGCTCACCCAGCATTGGAGGCTCAGCAACGTGTCGAGGAGGGGAGGAAGAAGAAGAAGAAACGCCTGTCGCTCATAGATAAAGCCATCGCACTCTTCCAGCAGCAAGACCCCAAATATTGAACGTTTGCAAATCAATTGAATGATGCCATACAGTGCTACCGCATCATTTATGATGAAAGAAGAAGAAGAAAACTGTGCAATCGTCGTTAGATCGCTTCTTTCGGCCAGTTTCTAGTAAATCCTCCAAGGAAGATACTCATCAACCCTCATCTTCTTCTCCGCGACCCTCAACTTCTTCCGACATTGAAGTTACGGAGGAGGAAGTAACTTTTGAAGCCCATTCCAGCGACAACGAAGAACCTCTCATGATATAAAATCCTCCTCTTCCTCCTCCTCCATCAAATCCTTAAGCATCGAGTACATCTTCCAAAAGGTAAGTTAAACTTCATTTTATTTATCTTATTACGTACATGTACACACTGTGTGTGTCTCTCGCTCTCTCTCTCTAACATACGTAAGTACAGTACTGTACGTATTCTCTTTAAACATAAATTATAATACAAAATATAGCACTGAAGCAACTTACGAACAAAATTCACCTTACGAACGACTCGCTCGGAACGTAACTCGTTCGTAAGTTGGGGAGCGCTTCTGTACATGTTTTTTTGTTTTTTTTTTGCCATGATCATTTTTCTGATTGTTTGTCATCATGTAATGTGCTATGTTTGGCTTTTTTGGAACATAATATACTGTATTAGGTTGATCTGCTCAAAAACAAACAAATAATATCCCAAATCAATCAATCAAGTCCTATAGGTCAGTTACATGCGTCACATTGCAGACAATTGACGAAATGCAAGACTAGCAGGGGGGGGGGGGGGGGTAAGGGGATACCTTAGTGTCGAAAAGTCTGCAACACTTGACGACCGTGGGCAGAGCCTGCGAGCAAAAACAACTTAGGGCTGCCTTAAAGTTGAATTATGGGGGGTGCTCAACTGCAAAGTTTGCATCACCTCGTCTTAAAATCAGCCACAAACAACGACCTGTTGAGTTTCCTCTCATCGTTACCTGACACGCACGCACACGCAAACAACACGAGTGCAGCCTCCAGATAACCACGAGAAGCTGCGTGTGACGAGGTCGAGAACAGCAAACAATGTCGGCCAGTGGAAGCAGATTGTGCTGCAGCACTCCACATGATGTGGCAAGAGGTGTAAATTCAAGACAGAAATGTAAGAAAGCAAGAATGAGCGTCGCTTGATATATGAGGGCAGATACAAAATCCAACACAATAACATGCCACATTGGTGGTTTTGTTCCCATCAAAACATTTAAGATTGATGGAATTGATGGAATGGGAACTGAGGAAAAGAGAGAAAGGAGGAATTTTAACTCATTCACTGCCATTGACGATTATAGACGTCAAAAATTCATGTGAACTATTTCTATTAGTTTAACTTTTTTTTCATTTTTTATGAAAACCTAGAATTATTTTATTGCACATTTATAACAGATCTAAAATTATCATGAGCTTAATTCGTAGGGGTTGTTAGAAAAAAACGATTCGGCAATATATCGCGATATTACAGCGCGCAATTTCCGAATTGAATCGATATGCGGCCGAATCGATTTTTAAACATCTATTTTTAATGGGAATATTCAACAAAACGTCTTACTTAGGGTTAGGATTCACACATTAAGCATGGAAGAATGTTATACAGGGATGTGATTTTTCCGCTAATTCGCGGAATTCCGCTTTTTTTATCTCCCCCCCCCCACCAAAAAAAAAATCGGATTTTTTTTTTTTTTTTTTTTGTATTTCATTGTGTATGCACATGACTCCGACAGATAACATCTTCTGCTATAACAAAGACATTTGTGGTATGCTCTAATATGAGTTACTTTTCATTTGGTCATGATACAATTATTTGTTCATGAGATTTGAACTCTTCAACATTATTTATGTGTTAACTTAGTAATCACATTAGTTAGATATGATGATATTCTCAGTGATAGTTTTTAAAAGCAAAGGCAGTCCAATGTTTTTGAATGTGACTGATTTTGAGTTGACTAAAACTGCCATTTTATATGGGATAGTTCAATATACATTGAAAATTTATGCTGTTGTTTTGTCTATTTCTTTGTCATGTGAGTGCATTGAAAGTACTTAAAAGCACGGAAAACCCATGAGCTCCGGCCTTGTCCCCCCACCAGGGCACTGCCCTGGACCTAGCTGGGTGCCAGCGGCCCCCAGACCCCGGGCTAAATTTTCAGATAATTTCACTTTGGTCAAATCACATCCCTGGTTATATTAATGGAACATTGAGCCTTAATATTTGATTTCAGTGCTGTTCAAACATGAAACAGACTGCAACCTGTTTGTTAAATGCAGTGGCTCAGTTATAAGCCTGAATTTGCAAATAAATAAATACATTTTCATACAAATTTTACAGTGTAAAAAAATCACAGTAATTAATTTATAGATTCGTATCGGGATTAATTGAATCGAATCGTGACCTATAAATCATGATACGAATCGAATCGCCAGGTACGAGGCAATTCACACCCCTATTAATTACGATTAAACACCCCTTATTTTTGATATATATATTTTTTTTAAATTAGGCCCGTCAGGCGATTCAAATTTTTAATTGTAATTAATCACAAGACTTCACTAGTTAACTAACGATTAATCACAAATTTTATATCTGTTCTAAATTTAAAATATTTTTTTTCCCCAGGTTTTCATACTCTTGTTAGCAAAAGTGGATTTTTTTTTTTAAACTAATAGAAATAGGTCAAATTAATTGTTTACGTCTATAGCCGTCAATGGCAGTGAATGAGTTTAAAAATGTAATGAAATATATTGACAATAATTGAAATTTAAAAAAATGACAAAAATGCCATTTTAGATATGTATGGACAAATGTGTGCATATGTGCAAAATATGTGCTCTTATTGTATTTCATTTTTCATAACGCATTTCTCAATGGATGTATAAAAGATCCACTATCCTAACCCAACAACAAAGGGTTTGATGCAAACAAAATCAACACATACTGTGTTTTTTTTCTGCACTGAAAGGGCACTCACGTTGTGCATTTTTTCACAAAAATCGACTTACTCAAAATGTTAATATTATTGAGCATAGCATAGCATGTGTTTGAACCCATTCACCCAATTCAGCCAAATATTCTTTAACCTCTTCATAGAACTACTTAGTGCCTTGCTGATGAGCAGAGAGAAGTTGAGACATCACATGGGGTCCATTTCCCAAAGCATGTTCAACAAACACCGAGATGAACCCTGAACAGTGAGTTGACATACATTGAGAGGGGAAACTGCGTTTTCGGATAGTCACCATGGCAACGGGGAGGCTGCTTCCGTTTTTTTTTTTTAATAATTTTTTTTTACACCTCTCAACTGAAAATGCGATCATACGGTGAATTTGAACATGAACATTTAGGGGGAAAAAAAGTGCATCCCGTAGAGGAAGGCGGCGTGGGAGGAGGTTGCTGCTCGGGTTAATGCGTACATTTAAATGTAGTCCTTTGCAATCACAATTATAATGCAGGGGAAACCTGTTGAATTGTAGCTCATGAATTCATTTCATTGACGTGCAATCCTGCGGGGGAGAAACGCACTTGACTTAAGATGAAGTATAAAAATTATTCAAACGGTTATAAGAAAAAATATATGCATGACTGCTGCGCCGGTGATGTTGCAAATGTAAGGACGGATTAAGCTGTGTGTGATGTCGATGATGGACTGTGATGTGAAACGGTACCGCTCAAAAAAGATAACCGTCCAGCATATCTATGCGCGATCTGACAACAATCTCGCCACGAATATTTAATTCCCTGCGCGATAATGCGGCGCCTTCATCAATACGGTCGTTGTCAAAAGGACGTCATGTTCGTGACAAAAGTGGACGTTATAGACGATAGGCGTATTTACGCAAAAAAAAAAAAACTCGCCGCAGCGGAATTCATGAATGAGGAAATGAAATGTCGTGTGTGGTTGAAAGGAGGCGATGACAGAGAAAACCTCGAGGTTCGTTGTGAAAAACCTGCCACCGACCAGGTTTGATTCATGTTGCTACGGTAACTGACCGAGAGCTTAAATGACATCTTTTTATGAAACAGGCTAATTAACTCATTCACTGCCATTGACGGCTATAGACGTCAAAAATTCATTTGACCATTTAACATTTTTTTCCACTTTTATTAACAAGAGTATGAAAACCTAGATTTTTTTTTTTTTTTTTTTAGAAATACAGATCTAAAATATGTGATTAATCGTGAGTTAACTATGGAAGTCATGCGATTAATTACAATTTAAAATTTTAATCGCCTGACGCGACTTAAAGATTATTAAAAATTCAGGGCGTCAGGCGATTCATTTTTTTAATTGTAATTAATCGCATGACTTCACTAGTTAATTCACAATTAATCACAAATTTGATATCTGTTCTAAATGTACAATAAAAAATATATATAGGTTTTCATACTCTTGTTAACACAAGTAGAACATTTTTTAAACTAATAGAAATAGTTCAAATGAATTTTTGACATCTACAGCCGTCAATGGCATTGAATGAGTTAATTTGTTAATTATTTTCCCTCTGGTTTCAGTTACCTCCTTTTTGAAACAGAAAACGCAGTTTCCCACATTTCAGGGTTTCTTGAACGAGGGTTCTCACTAAACCTGCTTTGTGAGATACAACACTGCATGTCTCTTATACTGCCCCCAGGTGGCCAAGAGGGGAACTTTTCAAGGGATACTTGACCCATTTTCAGCGGGAAAAAAATATTTAGTCTATAAGTAACTTTTTTTTCTTTTTCTTTTTTTTCTGGAGAGCTCAGTATTGTTCATTCGGTAATTTTACCGATTTGACATGCCATCATCATTGCGCTCTCTCTCTTTTTTTTTATTATTATATATATTTTTTATATTAATTTAAATTTTGTATGTGTATGTGCATGTGCGTGCGTGTGAGTGTGTATTCATTAGTTCCCCTAAAACCTATTAAAAAATCCCATACCGTTCACCTAAACCGAACACTTCAGAACCCAGCCAGAGTTGTGAGGCCGTCAGGAGACCCGAGGAAGGATCAAAGAAAAGAAAGGAAAGTGAAATCCAGCACCGACCAGACATTACTTACTACCCACCGGGCCACCAACCACAGTCCTTCACCAACCCCAGAAACATCCAAATTCCAACAAATCAGGGAGACCTCAAGAGACCAAAGGAGAGACTGAGGAAGGACAGACGAAGCAGAGTGAGATCCACAGACATCAGCCAACTGAAGCCTCCACCCATTCAACCACCAGAGGAAGAAGCAGATTGTGTCTGAGTCTATACGTAACTTGATCATTTCATTATTTTTCTTGTGCAATTAATACCAAATACATGACTAAACCTAGAAAACAGCTGAGCTGTGATTGGTCATCACCTGAGCTTTGAGCACCTGTGATGTCATTTTCAGTCGACAGCAAGAAAGTGATATGTTTAAAAGTCCACATTTTGACTTACAATCTTAAAAAGGAAATGATTAAACCTGCAGTGAATGGATTGGATTGGGTGGACGGTGGACAGAAAGTGGGGACACTGGAAGAACCGGGCCCAGTGGACATCCTACTGCGTGTGTTCTGGGAGCGCTCAGTGGGAGAAGGCTGAGTATTGACCCCTCCCAGACAAAACACGACCCCCAGCTGCAACTTCCTGGATGGAGTCAGACATGCAAGGCCGAAGGAGTGCCCGCTCGAGACGCAAGATCGCTTCACGGTCACGGTAACTGAGGTCACGCAACAAATACAGAAGAATTCAATAATAATACACAGAAAGTGAATGAATGAAATGGACTTCATTTCTTTCAAAATGAATAAAAACGTGCCGTGATGGTTTTCAAAGTAATACTGTAAGGTAAGAAAAAGCAACCCTCATGTCTCGTCATCCTCGGCAGCCCATCGCCCCCCCCCCCTCTCACCCCCCCACTGAGCTCCCACGACATCAAACCGAATCTGACCCAATACGGCTCGCAGTTGTGAGTGCCAAGTCGCTCTGTGTGTGTTCCTCGCAGCTGCTAAAATACAACAGAATGAATCAACAAACAAAAGTAAACATGAACGCCGTCTTTGGGCAATTTTCCAGCAAAATCAGAACTGAGTCACGTTCCGCAACGTCGGACTTTCTTCGACCAGGCAGCCCATCGTAAAGGTTGTGTCATTGGGTACGTCTCATTTCTTTACTTGCAACCTCCCATCGAGGTGTCGAGGGGATGGACCGGGGAGTGACAAAACTTTTTTCGACCTTCATCTCATTTCGACATCAATGAATCACATGCTAACTTTATGATTTATATTTTAAGTCTTCAAGCTGTTTAATGCCACATCCAGTTGAAGATTACTGACACCCCATTGATTTATTTTCCAGTTCTGCTCCGTGATATCATTTTGATCCACATCATTAAAAAGTTCCAAATCTGAAAAAAATCAAAATGACAAGCCAATTGTTTACCTCTGCTTAATAGCAAACAATTAAACATGTTGTTTTAAAGCAACGGATGTGAAGAATATGAAGAAGTTGTAAGGCATACCAGCCCATAAAAAAAAAAAAAAAAGTCAAGCGAGGCCAAGGGCAACACGGAGCAACTGCACAACGAATTCCACACTCTTGAAAACCTCATGGGACCAATTATTTCATTTACTGACAACCCAAATTAACTGACAGAGACAGCAAAGAACAGATACAGTAAACACACCTCATTAGCCTGCCATGACATTATTTTGTATGTGTTGTCTTATGAATGATGCAAATTGTTTATAACTCCGTAATATAGATGCTATTTAGTGTTAGCAATAAGCTACTGGCCAGAAACCTCATTTTTGACATCTTGGAGTATATGTGACATTTGTCTGAACAAGGTGGAGCTTGTGATTAGGACTGTGTGGTTTACAATTACAATCTAATAAGGAAATAAAAAAATATGAGCTTACAGTGTGATATTGCCATTTATTTTAAACATCAACATGAATGCTAAAGTTACCTACCTACATTTTTTTTTTCCTTCGATCAATTTTCCATAGCACTTATTAGGGGTGGGAATCTTTGAATGTCTCACGGTTCGATTCAATTCCGATTTTTGGGTCTTCGATTTGATTCAGAATCGATTTTCGATTAGGAACGATTTTTGATTCCAAATGATTTGATTGACAATGATTTTGTCTTCAATCTATAGATGTGCAAGTAATTGTAATGATCTACTCCAGTCTGACTTGCTAATGCTAATTAGGGCGCTACCCGCGGCACTTTTATCACTCAAAAGAACGGCTCCACACTGAAAAAAAAAAAACTTTTATTGGAATAACTTGAACGGGACTTTTTCCTTCTACTCTCTAATGTGGCTACAACTTAACAGTGTATTAGACCGCGTGGAACCACACTGCCCCTCAGTGGCCAAACCGGGTACAACATGAACAGCGCTCCAAATAAAGGCACACACAGACAAAGGCAAGACAGCATGAAATAATTTAAATAAAATCGATTTGGGGACATTTAAAATCGAAAACTAACTGAAACTACATTTTATGTTTACAAAACTAACTAAATGTCCTTCGTTTTAGTCTTTGGTACCAATATTAATTTGATGCATGAGCCTTAGGGGATGATATTAAATGTGATTTTATTTATGAAATTAAATAAGAACGTTTGAAAGTGTGTCCCACAGAAGTGATGTCATTCAGAAACAGCTGATAGAAAATCACTTTCAGATGACGTCGCTCCTCGGCGACAAATTTGCGCGTTTGAATTTTGGCTCCAATGGCTTGCCTCGCCTGCTTATTCATTTAACTCAGCCAAAAAAGCAAGGCTAGGTAAGAATTGCGTTACTTTTTTCATTTTATCACAGTGTTTATTAAATATTGTGCACAAGTAATACACTTAAAAAAAAAAAAAAAAACGAAAACTGATACTGATACTGGACTAAACTAATTAATTAAGCTTTTTTTTTTTTTAATAACTCAAACTAATCAAAAACGAACTTGCAACCACCCTGAAAACTAATTAAAACGAACTACATTTAAAAAACTAACTAAAATGACAATTCCAAAATGATGATAACCCTTCCTTGTGCCAGTCTACAAAAAACAGGGCCTGTCATGTCACAAAATTCACGCTTACATTTGTCTCATGGGTGGCAATCGATAAAAAGTCATACCACAATGGTTTATCATAATCTCATTTAAATTGAAGATAATAATTAGTCCTTTCATCAGTATAATTCCTGTTTTGGGGCATAATTAAATTAAATTAAATTAAATTAAACAGTATTTTTTGGTGTCATTTGTGCAATACCGGTAACTATAATAAAAATATAAAAAATAATATAAATAAAGTAACTGATACAAAGTACAGGAGCCACCTCGTTATGAAAGTATGATAGAAGGAATACCAAAGATGATTATATTTGGATTCAAGAATTATTTTCATGGTGACATGCGAACTACATTGGTCAACAACACTGCAATAGGATTTAGCTCACCGATAGCGATTTACCCAAGTAATGACTTGACTTTTGACTTGCATGACATTTAGTGGGCACCCGACTTGACTTGCTTGATTTTTCCCCCCCGAGTAACTTGGAACTTGCTTAAAAGTGCAACGTTTGCGCATATGTGCCAACTTCCTCCCAACTCTCCCACAATGACGGCGATACAATCCAATTTTATGACCCCCCGGGCACATGTGCGCCTCCTGAAGCTAACGACGACTTAACGCTACTGGCGATCCTGCGTTTAGGGTTACGACACGTTGCATGCGTCCATAATTAGGACCTAAAGACTAAATTTAAAGGAGCATCTTGATGTGATGAAACACTTTCAGCGAGCTTGTCTGTCGCAGTTTTATGGCCCCCGGGAAATTTCACAGCTAATTAGCGTGTAGCAACAAAAGACAACGTACTGTATTGTCCACTCAGAGCCACTCTGTGGTGAGATCGTAATGACTTTTTTTTTTTTAGGGTCTTCAGCCATGTTATGGCTAAATGGCGATCTGATTGAGGTGTATTGTGTACGTTGGTAATGTCACAAATAGCCTCGGGTAAAACATGCACTCACGCAAACACACACTCATCATGCACGGTCACAAAAAAAGAAAACTCTGTCGCACTCTTACTATCAATAACATTGCTGAGAGATCCAAAATACATGGTAGAGTCTTTTTTTTTTTTTTTTTTGTAACCCTTGCTGTAGTCGTTCTGGTTGTAAATGTCTGCCCATTTACTAACTAGCGAACTCTAAACTGCAAAGTCCGATCAAATGACCCCACGCCTGTTTTTCGAAACAACAAAGCAGCGCGCATTTGTGGTCAGCTTAATGCTTGAAGTTAAGCGTGGAGCCGCCTCTTTGCATCTGCCACTCGTCGCACTTTCAACTAATTATTAAGTGCGCACACACACGTGCAAACTATGCAATTGGCGTGTAAATTGTGGGCTGTTTTCTGACACGAGATCGCTTATGCCTCCTCGAACGGCCCCATTATTGCCAGCGCGCGTATGTAATTAAAGGTAAGGCAAGCTGAACACAGCGGCAGATGGCCGCGATATCATATTTTTTGGATGGCTCTGATTGCACACAACACAGGAAAGCAGACTTGTGAATGTGTCTCTATTTATTTCAAATGGATTTTGAAAAAGTAAGGTTCCGTTTTCCATGTGAAAAAAAAACATCATCTTAACTCATTCACTGCCATTGACGGCTATAGACGTCAAAAATTCATTTGAACTATTTCTATTAGTTTAAAAAAAAAAATCCACTTTTGTTAAAGAGTATGAAAACCTATAATTTTTTTATTGTACATTTAGAACAGATATACAAATTGTGATTAATTGTGAGTTAAAATTTTTAATCGCCTGACACCCCTAATTTTTAATAATCTTTTCTCTTTTTTTTATCGCGTCAGGCGATTACATTTTTTCATTGTAATTAATTGCATGACTTCAATAGTTAACTCACGATTAATCACAAATTTTATATCTGTTCTAAATGTACAATAATTTCTTTCTAGGTTTTCATACTCTTGTTAACAAAAGTGGGAAAAAAAATGTTCAACTAATAGAAATAGTTCAAATGAATTTTTGACGTCTATAGCCGTCAATGGCAGGGAATGAGTTAATATGTATTCTTTCTGCTCATTTGAATGGAAAATGGCAGAGCAGCCAAAAGTGCTGATTTCAAATGATATCCACAAAGCGAGTGAGCAGCAGCATGGATGAATTTTTTTACATTTTGTGTCGTGTGCTTACCTAAAAATTACCAGCTTCCGGTGTTACCGGCATCTTTTTGTTAGTCAGTTCACAAAGTTTGCAAAGTCATCAGCACCACGTTGTTTTGAAAGCATGTAATTCAAACTAACTTTAAACAGTTAGCTACAAAATTTTGTGCTCTGGAAGTTCTTTATTCGTTGGTTCACGTTGTTAGCGAAGCTCCAGGCACACATTTTGATAGCATAAAAGCTAAGCCAGCTTGCTAGTTCTCTGAACAACATTTAATGTTCTGCTCTCTAAGCATTTTATTAGCCGGTTCTTGTCGTTAGCAAAGCTTTGGGAACACATTAAATTGTTTTGATAGCATAATCATCAAAGCCATTGCTAGCTAGCGTTGACGTGCGCTAACCCTTCAGTGCCATCACTGCTACTAACAGATTGAGATCGAAACATTATTTGTACTTTTTACTTTAACGCATTTCAGAGACTAGAAAAAAAGGAGTTGAATCTCTTTTTTTTTGGTAGAACTTCTTCTGCTTCTTCTCCTCCACAAAGAATCGGATTTCTCTCCACAAATCCACAAAGGCTTCCAGTTTGTACGGTTCACCTTTGGGTGTGACAATCTTCAAAATCAAAACTTAACAATTGTGAAAATTGAGGAGGCATGTTTATCCGCCTAAGACCTACAAAATTTTTTGGGGTATTTTGCTAAACCTAACAGGATGTCTGCGTTTTTTTGAGTGTGTGAGGAATTGCGCAATGCGTTTTTGGCCTTTTACAGAGGTCATATTTTAATGATTCCTCATGACATTTTGCACACACGTAAGCCGTGGCATATTTTAGAGGGTGTTTGACCTATGTGACAATACCTCTCCCCAACGTGGAAGTAACCCAATGTGGCCAGGGTTGGAGGGTCCTTTAGACCTGCTCGCAGCTTTAGTTTTTTCCCCCTTGTAACTGTGAGGCACAGCAATTTCATGACATTTTTTTTGCCCACAATCAAATATATTGACCAGACACACACACACGCGCACCGGCTGAGGTTCTGTACAGTGGTTCCGATATGCAACATTATATGCTCCCATGCCGACTCCTGAATGGACTCACCTTATTGGTCTCGGCCCATTGATCTCACATTTGGTGCCACCAAGGTTTCAATTCATGACCGATAAGAAATAGATGCACTTTGTTTCTTGTCTGTGATACATTATCTACCTGTCTCTAGATGTTCTGTTCCAAAATAAGAAGCTTTGTGGGGTTTCTATAATATCATCTGAAAGAATTGTGGAAGGATCTGAAATAAGTATGTCATTTGAGGCCACGGGTTATTTGAATTTAATCATGTTTATTTAACTGAGGTATATGCAAATTCCTCATAGTTTGTCAAATGTGTGTGATTCTGGGGAATTTTCAAGAATTTCAAGGTTCCAATTCTGACTGATTGATACGAACACATAAATGTTAGTATTCTCATCTATGTTCCTGTTCTACTAGGTAGTTAACTTACTATTTACATTTCCCCGTATTACGGTATTAACGAGACAGTATTCCAGAAGTTGAAGTCACTGGAAATCAACAGTCATCAGTCTTTGTGCTGACGAAACGTCTGCACTATTTGGGAATTTAGTTTCCACAGCATCACTATCTGTCTTGAGGAGTGAGAAGGATGGCATCACGTTGTCCTCCCCGAGGGACAAATGAGACCCTTTCAAGGCTTGTCTCGCTCTCTTTTTCCCCCTGAATCATCTCTTTTTCTTCAGGTCTTGGAGGGGACGTTCATTTTTAATGCGAAGTGGTATATCAACTCTAATCAGAAAATAAGATTTACAAGGGTCACACAAATCGTTAGCTAAATAGCATCATTGCCAGACTATATAAGAATGCTGAAGCACTCATTTATGTTCTTGTGATTTTTATTCTACACACTTTTTTGCCGCGAAACAACTCCCACATAATACTTCCGATGAAGTTAAAAAAAAATTATACCTAGGTATATATTGTCTGATTTGACATTTTCCCCATTCATTTTCAACGGGACTGACATTGAACTTTTTCTAAGTACCACTTCCATACATACAATTGATCACCTGATACTGCTCCAGTAACCAGGAGGTTGAAGGTTCAAATCCCATCTCTGACTGTACATTGCAAATATATCCATGGTTGTTATGCTAAGAACATTCAATGGTTCGATACCATCTGACTATCAGATTATACTTTCACTGAAATGATTAAATTCATGCTACATTTCAGCATCAGATCCTGCTTGGATCACATTTTAGTATATTCGATGGTTCAATATCAATGGATTATAATTTCTCTGAAATGACTAAATCCCACTTTAGACAGATTACAGTTCAAATTTATATATTTTTTATATATTTTTAAATTTTCACAATTTATCTTTCAATTCACTTCATAAGAACATGCATTCAAATCTTAGCATTCATCTTTTCAGCATTCCCACGCAATTTCTGCAGAAATTGCACTTTGTCTAGTTTTTTATACTGTTGGTAAACAATAAGATACATTTTTGTGAGGGTTAGACCAAAATGTGGATCATTTCACAAATGAGAACAGGTTATACAACAAGGAAGGCCGTGGAATTGGTCACAGCCAACTTCAAGAGGCTCCTTTTGTTCCCTTTAAATGTGTCATACTAGCCGTGCACCCGAGTCTGCATAGTGGACACTTGGAGACGAGCCCCCCACCCACCCACAATTGCACGCTAGTCCTCAAATAATATATCTGCTTTGGCTTTGTAATGTCAACCATTTTGGAGTGAACTGCAATCACTCATCATCATCATGTCATAAGGTGAGGCCGTTATGTAAATGTGCCCTCCCATCAACACAGGGATCAGTGCATACAAGTTGGCATCTCCGATTTCCCCTCACATACTGATATGGGAATATTTATTCATATTTGACGGCACTTTGGATTTTTAAAAAATCAATTAAGTAATCAAGTTTTCACAATGCAAATGGCATTCCGGTGGTGATTTGCATATTGCCTGCCACTCATATCATTAAAAGTGCATCCGTCGATGTCACCGCTGCCAAATGGCCTTTGATTAGTTCCAGCAAATAAATTGAGCCGCATCTAGCACATGCACAGAAACGGGAATATGCTGAATCTGCAGGAGTAATATTAAAAAAAAAAAAAAAGAAGAAGAAGATGGCGTGCTGAGAATGTAAACTTTGGGTCAACAACAGTCACGACATTCTGAGAGCAAACATATTCCAATGCTCTTTTCTACAAAGTGCAGAAAGTGACACTGGTCACAATTTGGTCGGACAAACAAACAAATATGGTGCTTCCATATTTATCTTTTTTTTTTTTAACAATTCATCTTTGAGGTATGCTCTTTTTTGGGGAAGATTCAAATATTTCCAAAGACTGCTTACAAATTCACCTATTCTCGTCTTTTTGTTCTATTGATTATTAAGCTAGCGATAATTAACATTTTTATGGGTGGATGTCAATTCGCAATTGCTTTTTGCTATCTCCTACAACGAGTGCGGTTTACTGTTTTAGCATTCACTACTTACCAGAGATGTGGACTCGAGTCATGCGATGTGATGAATTTGATGAAATTACACTCGACTTAAGTTGACAAAATGTTACAACTCGACTTAAACAACGATGACTTGTGACTTCACTTGGACTTGAGCCCTTTGACTTGAAAACACTTGTTTTTTCGACCAAAACAAAAAGATTCAAATGTATGTTTTTAACAATTACATGTATAAGACGCACCTGTGTGTACGTGTGCGAGCTCGGCTGCTGACACAGCGCCGTCATTCAGACATGTCAGGGAAGCCGCAAACACACGCCGCCTACACTAAAGCAAACTTCAAAATAAAGTTGACCAAATAATACATTGACATCAATGCAACAACCATGATGGATTTTACTTTGAAGTCTGCCTGCATGGTGGCGTGAACACTAGCTTGACTTCCCTTTGACATTTTGACATGCATTATCAACATTTTCATCGAAATTACGTATTTTCTACCAACCATCGTTATCATAATGCCACCCTGAAAGTAGATTAAATAGCTAATTTAGGACGCGAAGAAACCGCAAGTTAATTACGGTACAAGTCGACGGCGTTCGTGGCTAGTAGCTAGCTGTCAGCGTTAGCATCGGGTGCCTGGCTGGTGAAGGCATTATTTGATTACTTTATTAACTGTAATCTTTTGCGTGTTCAAATAAATCAGAATTGAGATCGTATGAAAAAGTATCCCTTGCAAGGAGTTTATTAAGAGCTCTTAAGACACAGGAAAAAAGCTTACATTCGAAAGGTGATGTTAAGCTCCCAGTGTGTCGAATATGGAAACACACAGTCGCTTTATACTAGTACAAAAGATTCTCCCCCCCTTAGACTTGACAAAGAATTAGTGTTCTTAATAAGCAGAAATGATGATACTGATACGATTATCTCAGCTCCCCACCAGCCTCGGAAAAATGATGTGGACAGGCTTTGACCTTGGACCTTCAGTTTTTATGACCAAATGACTAATGACATGAGAACTTGACAACTTTTAAAACATACACATTCTTATCTCAAGAGCTGGCAGGGAGTGAGAGGTTACAAAATATTTCACAAAATCATTATCACAGTGTTATTCATTTAACTACACATAGTTATATGGCATCTATATACCTATAAGTAAATTCAAAAACAGTAAAAATATAAATTGAAAATGTTAAATGTCAACACTGGCAACAGTAGTTTGACAGCTGTTGCTTGGCTCGCTTGCTTTTCTTATTGTTTTGAATTTTGTGCACCTATGCCACTTTGTAATCCACTCTCCATGTTTAAACGAAGGGAATGTGCCTTAAATTGCACTTGGATGTATTTGTCATTATTTTAAAAAAAAAAAATAAATAGAACTTTGCCTTCATTTATACATTTTTTATTATTTTATAAAACACTAGCTTCAAAAAAAACAAAACAAAAAACATTCAAGATGTCCAATATGGCCATTTGGATTTTAGGAACACAACTTCAAGTGCATGTCAAGTGCAATACAACATAAGGCAGGATACCTTGTTATTTTATACATGGACCATGCATAAAATAATTATGTATCTTGCCTTATATTGCACTTTAAGTTTTGTTCCTAAATCCTAACGGCCATATTAGACAAATTGAGTTTATATATATTTTTAAAAATGTAATGGGCAAAAGCATTTTATAAAATGATTTAAGACAAATTTCTATTTATCAGATTAAAAAAATAATAATAATAATTTTAAAGCAATCCGATCCGTGACTTTTGTGATCCGTTGCACCACTAGTTGTTTGGGTACAAAAACTATGAGGTGGTCAACAAAAATGAATTGCAGTATGTCCAAGATGAGATCACTGATGGAGAGGCAACAACTTCAAATTTCGTTCAACATCTGAAGTTGCACAAAGAACATCAAGTAAGCTAATGTCAGTTGTTTATCAGCTAATTATCGTTGCTAGCTGCGTAGTTGATGAGACCGTAAACCGACTGGCAACACATTGCACACGCACGGCAATCTGTTGCACCACTCGGGGTTCACTACTTTGACGGTCACCTGAAATAATATCATCTACGATGTTGTTAAAATGACTTGAAAGGACTTGAAACTTAAAGTGTAGGACGTGTGAATCGCTTGAGACTTGGCAGTCTTGACTCGGGACTTGAGGGCAAAGACTTAAGACTTACATGTGACGTACAAAACAATGACTTACTCCCACCTCTGATACTTGCAGTGCATTTCGACTAACAATTTGTGTTTTCCTGATTTTTGTCTCATGTGATGTGAAATGCAGACAATTACACTTGCCACTTGTAGGAGGATCCCAAGAGCAAAAAAGAGAATTTATTTTCAAAACCAATGTGGTTTCTCTCAGACAGAGGAAATCTGTCTTTGATTGTAAAGTGCCTTTCAGCTGATGGTAAAAAAAAAAAATTAGCCCTCTCATGTGACAGAAATGACCGCATCACCTCTTGCTGGTCACACACACCCAGTCGCTCGCGCCTTCACGTTCCCACAAAGCCACAATGCATCTTGGGAACCATTAAGGAAACCGGAGACCACCGCAGTGGGCAAAGGACGCAAACACAGGGTGAGAGGCTGAGGGCAAGTGAGACCGAGATGGGGAAAAGTGATGGATTCATTGTTTCTTTTTTTTTTTTCTTTAGCATTATGATATTTCAATTCATGGAAAAGGCGTCTGAGTATGAATACATAATAAGACTTTATTCATCCCAGAATGGGGACCTCCCACTTTTTGTCTGTTATCCTTAGCAACAAACAAACAAAAGTATTCTACGAGAAGTGAAAAACAACAAGCTGTTGTAAAACGACAACAAAAATACATTTGTGAAGTTTGACAAAAATGGACTACATAGTGCATATTGGCACTGGCTCATATAGGGCACAAAAATCAACATCATCCATTCACATACACTCTAAAAAAAGTTGGGTCAAAAGTAACCCAATTATGGATTAAAAATCGACCGATCCAGTTTATGGGTCAATTTGACCCAACTTTTTGGGTTGTTTTATACAAAATGACCCAATTTTTTGACCCAACTAAAGCATCTGCATACTTATGAGGGTTTTTTTTTTTACGCTTTAAGACCAATTTTTCTTGAGGTTGGGCCAAATTGACCCATAAAGTGGATCGGTCGATTTTTAATCCATAATTGGGTTACTTTTGACCCAACTTTTTTTTTTAGAGTGTAGGAACATATACTAGCATTTTTTAATTTTTTTAACTAATTTTTTCAGATAGTTCAGGAAACACACAAAAAATTGAACCATTTGTATCACAAAAAAGATGATTTAGGCAAAAAAACGACTTAGGCAATTATTTTAAGAAGGTGACAATATGAAACAAAATGTTGCCAAAAATGAATTTGATTGGAAACTACACTGTAAAATGTTTAAAAAAAAAACAACAATTTTTTTAGTCAACTTTCCTATTAAAATGTAAATGTAACATCTTTCTTTCAACTGACACTTTACGCATTCAAACGATGGAGGTAGAGAAGAAGGCTAAAATCACCATTCAAGTCAATTTGCTATTTAGTTGTTCTCAATTGCTTACCAGACAAAAGTGTGTGTGTGTGTGGGTGTATGTGCGTGCGTGTGTGTGTAAAAAGACGAATGATCATCCAGCATTCATTTCTCTCTTTATCATTTTAGCGTCGCTCTAGAATCCCACACAATTACGGAGGGAATTTATCATTCGTTTTCATAAAGCAAAATTGAATTTTTGATCATTCATTCATTTATTTGAATGAATAAATATGTGGACTAGATGTTAAAATATCTGAAAATAATTAGCATGACCCTCATACTATGTCTAATATTTGTCATTGTCTTTGACTTTTGTTCTGTCACAATAGTTTGACCCCATTTCCTTTTACCATGTTGCCCCCAAATTTCTCAAAATAAAGCAAGGTTGTTGTTTTTTTTTTTAAACCAATAGATATAAACGGGCAGAATGCATTGTGGGTATTTGGCAAGCGGTCAGATGATTTTGAAGCTCTCTCTCTATTTTTTCCCGTGATAAGCAAACGGGATCTTTCTCTGGACAGCGCTCATTTCATCTGAGGCAACGTCTCAAACGTGGACAGCAAATTAGACTTGTCATCGTCACAATTCTACAATGCAAAGTTGATTCCGCTCTCATGTTGCAGAGTCTGCCTATAAAACGACTAATCTGTGCAATTGTGATTATAGATCTGCTCCAGCAAAGGTCTGTGATATGTCTAATTATAGCAGGTCGCCGCAAGGATATGATAACCAGGAAGTATCGTTTGCATGGAGATGCATTTTTGCCAACTGAGCCGCTTGATCATCTTAAAATCCGATGAGGTTTTAAGTGGAAATCAATGTTGACTTTTACTTTTTAATTTGCTGAAATTGGACATTTTTGTGTGTAAGAATTTCAGACAGCATTTTTTTCTTAACGTTGGCTTCAAGCTCGTCTCGGAATAAGGAGCAAACAAAGACGCGGTTGTTTTTTTCTCCTTGCTGCGAATAAATTCAGGACGCACGTGCACAAACGGAAAGTGTGTCTATTTTGGACAAATGGAAGGAAGAAAGAAAGAAAAAAATGAAGGGCAGGGACGAGCGTCCTCTTTTATACAATTAAGTCTTACAGTAAGCCTTTTTCAGAAAGACATACTGGAAATCTCATTTCTATCCTTTTTAGTAATCAATTACCAGAAGACGTTTCCTCAGAAGTTGCAATCCTTTTCTGCATGACAGAAAAATCCCTCATGGGTCCATTTTCCGTGCCTTACTCCATCGACGGTGCATCGTAATGCATCATATGAAGGTTCATTATGACTTGCTTTGAATTCATGTTGTGACGCGGGGTCGTCAAGGTTTTTGGTTTTGTTTGGAGCTATTGAGTCATAATCTCAATGTATATTATTGGACTTTTGCACCTCTTCATTAACTCATTCACTGCCATTGACGCCAAATTTTTAATCATCTTTTGTTTATTTTTTTAATCGTGAGTTAAGTCACGCGATTAATTACAATTAATTTTAATCACCTGATGCCCCTCATTTTTAATGATCTTTTCTACTTCTTCTTCTTTTAAAAAAAAAGAAAGAAAAGAAAATATTTTTATTATTATATTATTAACTCATTCACAGCCATTGACGTCTATAGACGTCCAAAATTCATTTGAACTATTTCAATTAGTTTAACATTTTTTTCCACTTTTGTTAAAATGAGTATGAAAACCTAGAATTTTTTTATTGTACATTTAGAACAGATATGAAATTTGTGATTAATCGTGAGTTAACTACTAAAGTCATGCGATTAATTACGATTAAAATTTTAATCGCCTGATGCTCCAAATTTTTTATCTATTCTTTTTCTTTTTAATTCATTCACTGCTATTGACGGCTATAACGTCAAAAATTCATTTGAACTATTTCTATTAGTTTCACTTTTTTTTTCCACTTTTGTTAACAAGAGTATGAAAACCTAGAATTTTTTTATTGTACATTTAGAACAGATATAAAATTAGTGATTAATCGTGAATTAACTAGTGAAATCATGCGATTAATTACGATTACAAATTCTAATCGCCTGACGCCCCTCATTTTTAACAAAAGTAGAAAAAAATTTGAACTAATAGAAATAGTTCAAATGAATTTTTGACGTCTATAGCCAACAATGGCAGTGAATGAGTTAAGGTTAACATTCATTTCTTTTCAGAGCCACCGATTAAAAATAAAATAAAAGTTTACCAGAGTGACGTTTAATTCTTTTTATTCCACATCATCCATCATTGTCTGTTGCAGCTGGATGAGCTGCGAAGGTCGCGCTGATTTGCGTTTCCTAATTGTGTCAACCAGAGCCTGTTTTCTTCTGTGGAGTCTCGCAAACAAAGTTAAGAAGTTGTCACAGTGTACCACTGTGTGTCCCCTGAGTCCATCTGATCTGTCAGTGGTTGGAGAGGAGCACTGTAGCACAAAATATGGACTGGCCTATCTAGCCGTCACACGTGTTGCCACAAGTGGGAAAAGTACTCACAAGTGTTGTACAACTACACAAAGGTATAAAAGTATAAATACATTTTTACTGTCACTCATGTACAATATGTATTTTTAACACCATTTTTTGCACAATGGAAATGAAACAACTCACAGCAAAGTTTTGCCTCTAACTAAAAAAAATAAAAATCACTTGAATTTATCACACTAGCTAGCATTGTCTCAACATTAATGCTATCAAAATGTGTTCCCGTGGCTTTGCTAAAACTGTGAACTGACTAACAAATGATGCTAACTTAGCTAATGATAACAACTGGTGAAATATCTGACTTGTGTGTTTTTTCACATTAGATGGAGAATTCTTGAATGCCAAAAGTCTGTTTTGTTTTTTTGTTTCTTTTTTACTCGCACAAGACACAACAGCAGGATGAGTTAAAATGGAGTACAATGTATTTTTTTTTACCTGAAAAAAAAAATCTACTTTAGTACAGTAACAAAATACTTGGTATACTTTAAAATCTCTTAAAGTGGAAGTGAACCTTAAGCATTTCTTGACAATAATATGTTATAAGTGACCTGACTAGTCTAAACATGATATTGTGATTAATATTACATTTGTGGAATAAGAGTTATGAAGCAAAATCCAGCACTTTTTATCCATCTCAGGGGGCGGCCATTTAACCACTTGCTGTCGACTGAAGATGACATCACAGTTGCTCAGGTAACAACCAATCACAGCATAAAGATGACTTGACTTGACTCCGCTTCAGAAAACAGGTGAGCCTTGCCATTTGCTATCGATCGAAGATGACATCAATGTTGCAACCAATCACAGCTCAGCTTCTCAAAACAGGTGGGCTGTGATTGGTTGTTACCTGAAACCTGAGCAGCTGTGATGTCATCTACACTTGCCCCCTGGAATGGATTTTAAAAAAAGTGCTGGATTTCGCTTCATAACAATTTTTCCACAAATGTAATATTAATCAGAATATCATATTTAGAATAATGAGGTCACTTAAATAGTTTTGTACTTAAATGTCAGTTTCTTGTTCCTCACATCCAAACCACACCCTCTAGATGATCCCTAGCTTCCTGATTTGTTGAACATTTTTGACAGCTTGCATAAAACAATCAGTAAAAAGTCGGCCAAGCCAGGTTGATGGGCTTACAATATTTTTCAATAAATAAGTAATAAGGTCAAACTAGGTACAAACCTCCAAAAACGAGAATGTTTGGTTGTCTTTTTGGAAAGCAGGTACACCTTGTTGCCCGGTAACTTGATGATCGTTATTGGGGGTTGTTTAAGGGAAAGGGCTCCATGGGGACCGCAAGCACTGGCTGCTGTGTGATAATATCAGTTTCTTATGGTGGGAAACATGAGCAGAAATCTTTAAGAGACAGAGAGGGTCCACATAGATCTCCAGGGTCACTTGGAAAATATTTCGGGGCCGGCAGCATACGCTAACTGCGGCTTGTTTATTCAGCAGGTTGTTTATCCACATGCGAGTCGTGGAATCGAAGCGTACGTCCCCTTACAAACGGAGTTTGTCTTGATTTTTGCAAAGGATTCGTACGAGACTGCTCAGATGTTTTGGGGAGGGAGTCACTCCCCGCCCACTTCCTACTATTCAGGATGGGTTATTTGGATGTTTTATTATTGAATATAATTCTGAGGGTTGAGAAATGACATTGACTGGACACTGTTGATGAGATATGATGAATACTGATTGCCTGAAGCGTCTCGTGAACGATGATGCCAACTGCAAAATATGTTCAAGGATTCTCAAACTTCATTGGTTTAAGCTTTGAGAATATGACCAAGACATCATGTATGTTATTGGGATAAAAAGTCATAATCTTAAAGAGAATAAAATCATGTTTTTTTCCTATATAAAGTTGTAGTAAGATATGAAAGTCAAAAAATGTTAAAGCACGAAAGTCGTATTTACTTTATTCTTGTATTATTTCACTTTTTTAAATCAGGAAAAGACAATAAATAAATCTAACTTTATTGTCATCATGGTTTTGGGTTGATGACAACGACAATGATGATGTTTAGAATGATAAATGACTGTTAATTCTATATACGTCAAAAATCCATTTTAACTATTTCTATTTAACATTTTTTCCCACTTTTGTTAACAAGAGTATGAAAATTATTGTACATTTAGAACAGATATCAAATTTGTGATTAATCGTGAGTTAACTAGTGAAGTCATGCGATTAATTATGATTAAAACATTTAATCGCCTGATGCCCCTCATTTTTAATAAACTTTTCTTTCTTTTTTTTAAAAAGAAAAATAAAAGATTATAAAAATAATAGTAATAATAATTAAAATTACTAATTAATTATGTAATTAATCACATGACTTCACTAGTTAACTCACGATTGATCACAAATTGTATCTGTTCTAAATGTACAATATTTTTTTCTAGGTTTTCATACTCATTTTAACAAAAGTGGAAAAAAATGGTAAACTAATTGAAATAGTTCAAATGAATTTTTGACGTCTATAGCCGTCAATGGCAGTGAATGAGTTAAAATGATTGTTGTGCATGGACGTGTTTTTTTTTTTTTAGGGGATGGGGGTTAACTTGTTTTTTTTCCCTGTCTTTGAATATATGTTGTTGTTTTTTTAACTTGTGGGATCCATGGAATTAATAAAAAAGGGGCAAAAATATCTAAAGTCGTAGTAAGATATGAAAGTCAAATTTTTGAAAACCAAGAAAAACTATTTTAATAAGTGAATTTGAAAAATGCTACTTTATTTTTGTATTATTTCACTTTTTTAATTCAGGAAAAGATTTATTCCTCTAATAACATGCCTTGATACAAAAAAAAAATGTTTTTTTAAACTTTACCAACCTGATTGTCAAATTTATGTGATGATACATTACAATCATATGAGAGCTTTTAATGGTCCAAAAGCTATCATGAGGAGCAATTGGCTTATTACGTTACGTTATATTGACTTGCCCGTCCGTCTGTATGCACCAATGAAGCATACGATATTTGATTTTCCAAATATGTTTTGCAATTGTGAAGAAAATGTGCTTCATTTAATGAAAAGTTGTCCAAAAAACAAAAATATTTCTTGAACGTGTCATAGAACACTTTTTGGAGTAAAAACTTACCAGTACTCACATTTACCATCTAACTGTGTGATTTAAATGGACTTTAAAGGGGTATTATTGTCACAATATGACAGCATACATACAAATATGAGATGAATTGAGATATGTCAGCTGATTATGTAAACAGCCTTTTTTTTCCGAATACTCCCTGCAGATTAGTTTGCGGACCCCTTTGCAACACATCAGAGACCTCTGGGGTTCTGAGGAACACAGTTTGAGAACCACAAGAAAATATAAAGCTACAAAGTACTATTTTGAACTTCATTCATCACCGATGGCACAAGTCATTTGAATTGTCAATTGTCACATTCATGATGAAAAACATCCCTGCAATGACAACACCTTCTTTTAGTTCGAACTGTAAAACGATGTTCTAATGCTAAAGAGCTACCATTCGCATAGCTTGCTCTTTTGCTCTTGTTTTGGCATCTGGCTCGTGTTATTTTGTTTGTGTTTGCTTCTGCTCGGTTCCGCTGGGCTGCCTTTCCTCCCGAGTGTCACTGTGGGATGTCGAAGCAGGCACTAACGGGAGGCCTCGCAGGGTCGGCGTGCGAGACTTTTTATTTTTATTTTTTGTGTTTGTTTCGGTGTGTGTGTAAGCGCAGGTTCCCTTGGGTCAGAGTGAAGTGTTTGCTTGTGTGCAAAACACTGCGTGGCAGGTAAACGCACACACATACACACAAGGACCTGTCTGCAAACTACCAGTGTGAAAACAAACCGACGAGGGCAAAGAAGAAGATTGTGTGTGTGAATTACCGTGCTGGTGTGTGTGTTTTGCTATCCAAAGACCTGTTGTGGGATCCTAACAAATAACATGCCCGCTTTAAGATACTAATTCTCGAAGTCTCTTCATAGTGATGTAAAAAGTAAGACATTGACGTGCGTTGCCAAACTTTCTCAAGTCATTTTTGGTTTTCTGTAAACTATGATGACGTTTATGAAACTATTGTGAAACTGTGGATAAATATCAGTAATTGTTTAAACTGCAAATATACAGTACAACTCATTTCACAACATTTAAACATTAAAATAAATGACATGCAGATAATTTGATTTTGAGCCCAAAAAAATTGCATCTGAGCAGCGGCAATTAATGTGCAATTAATCAATTACAATTTCAATTATTACAGTCCACAATTACAAAGTCGGCATAATCGTACACAAAAACAAAACATTATTAATACTAACTTTGACTTATTTAAATGTATATATTTGCACATTTTTAAATTGTAACTTGCTTGGCACAAAAGAAACTTGCATAATTATAGTGTTTCAATTTTTTTTATTTGTCTTCAAATTTTTTACGTTGAAATATTTTCTTGTTTTGCACCCCCCCCCCCAAAAAAAGACCAAAACAAATGAACAAATTAAATTTAAATCCCGATTAGTCGTGATTTCAATTTTTACCAAATTAATCATAAATGATATTTTCTTCATAATCCAGCAGCCCTAGCAGATCGCCTTAATTCCTTCCACTAAATTATATTTGATTATATTTGATGGTCAGCGGTATACCACCTGAAAAAGATAAAATAGCCAAATGACTGATTCTAACTTGATAATATACGGGCCAAAGTCATCTGAATCAAGTGTAACATTTTCAAGACGAGGTTTCATTACAACCATTTTAAATGACTGTGGTACACCACCACCAGTCAATAAAAAATAATTGATCATCTTAGTCAAGCCGTGCCAACTGTGGTAGAGTCTCCTAAAGTAAACAAGTGACCTAATTGTGGTGGAAAAGGACCACAAGCTAATAATGCTCACAATAATGATCCTGGTAACAGATGAGCACATAAACGCAATGTTAAGAAACTTCCTCTAAATGATAAACGCAATGTTATGTCGTCGTGCCCTGTGAAGTCGTTTTTCTCAGCAGTTTGCTGCCGTAGTGGAGTATCATGGGAAATGGAGTCCTAGCTTGAGGTCAAAGGGTATGGGTAGGACATTTCAAAAGATTGTTGCCAAATTAAATGTACACACACATTCATAGCACTGTAACAAACTTTATTTTGAATAATAGAAATATAGCATCAGCAACCCTGCCTTCTTTTCACATTCTAAGAGCTGACGCAAGATGACGCGTATGGCACAGGTCAGAAGTGTCATTTTCTCATTCAAGTTAAAGCACATTTATTTTAAAAATAAAAAATAAATAAATTATTTACTCATTTACTGCCATTGACGGCTATAGACGTCAAAAATTCATTTGAACTATTTCTACTAGTTGAACATTTTTTTCCCACTTTTGTTAACAAGAGTATGAAAACCTAGAAAGAAATTATTGTACATTTAGAACAGATATAAAATTTGTGATTAATCGTGAGTTAACTATTATCATTTGAAATCAGCACTTTTGGCTGCTCTGCCATTTTCCATTCAAATGAGCAGAAAGAATACACTTTTGTTAACAAGATTATAAAAATCTAGTGAAAAATGGTATTGTACATTTTGAACAGATATAAAATTTGTAATTAATCATGACTTAACTATTGAAGTCATGCGATTAATTACACAAAAAAAATGTAATCACCTGACACAATAGAAAGAAAAGATTATTAAAAATTAGGGGCGTCAGGCGATTAAATCTTTTAATTGTAATTAATTGCATGACTTCACTAGTTAACTCACGACAAATCACAAATTTTATATCTGTTCTAAATGTACAATATTTTTTCCCCTAGGTTTTCATACTCTTATTAAAAAAAGTGAAAAAAAAAGTTAAACTAATAAAAATAGTTCAAATTAATTTTTGACGTCTACAGCCGTCAATGGCAGTGAATGAGTTAATAATAACAATATTAATTACATAAAGTAAAATAAATGACTAAAAAAATAGTTTAGCAGATGGTAAAAACGGAATGATCACACAAACACAAAAATACGCCAAATATAAATGAAACACGTTTGAACATTTGTTGAGCTTGTGTGACTCTCATAGCCAGTAACAGTGACTTCCTGTCGGCCTGCAGCAGTAAAACAGGATGAATCCTTGTTACTGAAAATGACATGTCACAACCTCATCCAACACCTCAAGTCCTTTTCATTTCATTTGGAGAAGATGGTGATAAGTTGAAACAATCTCAGTCAGAGGGCTGAGAAACTGCTGACATGGAGGCAGGACTGCACTTTTCACGTTATCTTGACCGAAAGAAAAAAAACAGAAGGGAGACTTGGTGGCGGTGCGAGGACTGTACACTGTAGCCGCAACAGAAAGTGGGACGAGGACTGCATCGGGGATGGGCTCAGAATCGCTTCTTGTTGTGCTGGATTTCACTTTCCTTTCTTTTCTTTGGTCCTTTCTCGGGTTTCCTGATGGCCTCGCGACTCTGGCTGGAAGTGTTCGGTTTAAGGAAACGGTATGGGATTTTTAATTTTTTTTTTAATAGGTTTTAGGTGAACTAATGAATGCACGCACGTACACATATTCACCCACATACAAAAAAAAAAATTACAAAAAAAATATATATATATAAAATAAAATAAAAAAAATAAAGGAGAGCAATGATGATGACATGTCAAATCGGTAAAATTACCGAATGAACAATACTGAGCTCTCCAGAAAAAAATAAAAATAAAAAATAAATAAAGAATCGCTTCTTGTTCGCAGTAGCAAACGACACATCACGTGGGATAGGACGTTTGCGGATGAGAGCAGTCAACGAGAAGGGGAATAAAAAAAAAAAGAGGAATGAAAGTCGGTCGAGACGAGGCGAGAACGTTGAGGTCACGATTGGCACACGCAAGTTCAAGTACTCGGGAGGTTGATTGTCCAGAGCGATGAGGACTGTGGAAAAGAGCTGAAGAAAAGAAAGCAGTCAGGGTGTACAAAGTGAAAGCAAAAGTTGACAAAATTGTACCAGTGATGATTAACGATTTGGAGACGCCGGCCCTGAACAAAAGACTGGAGACACAGAGAGGTGGAAAAGATAAAAAATTCCCAAATTCTCCTTGGAGCGACCAGAATAGACGAGATTGAAAAGGGAAACGTCAGAGAGACGTCACAGGTCAGACGTTTGAGACAAATTTAGAGCGGCCGGACCGAGATGCTTTGAACGTGTGACGAGAATGGACAGCGGAAATATTGGCCGAAAGGAACATCTGTAAAAATGGAGCGTGTGGTGAAAGAGGACACGTGAAAGAAGGAGACGGTACGAACAGAAGATTGACTGGCTGTGCCAACCCTTCCTGAAAGATTGTTAAAAGTTAGCCAACCAAAAATTTAACTAAACTGAACAAAGAAGCAAAAATAATACACTCAACCTTGTCGTCCCCTTTTTTTTTTGCAGAGCTGACAAATTTTAGTTTGCACCCGGGGATGCAGCAGGACCATCAATTGAAGTAAATAATTCACAAGCTGCCTAATGAATTATTAATTAGTCTAAGGGCCTAATTGGCATTTGTTTAAGAGGCACAGATCACACCTGAAAATAGAGAGGAGGTTGTGAGACGAAAATGGGGAAAATCTCAATTAAAAAGCATTTGCATTCAAATAAATAGTGAATGCATAATTTGCTATTACATCATCAATGCTAAAGATTTTTTTTTAGTAAAAAAAAAAAAAGAAGCTATGTAGTGTTTCTCTACCATCACATTTTCAGTGTATCGAGTGTCCCGGACACAATCTTGTTAATTGGACGGAGATTGCAATGATCGTGTGTGTGCG